>NC_070588.1:8994380-9295630 GCF_027409825.1 Scomber japonicus
TTCAGGCAAAACTGACTTCGAGAGACGAGTGTTCAAATTACAGAGAATAAAGCCCTTTAGGGTGATGACTTTACCTCAAAGGGATTGTACAATGAGTCAACTTGGGACAACAAGACATTCTCTTGTAAAGTTTAGTTTTGTGGGTGGGGGAAGTGTGTGTTAGGGCTTGCTAGACAGCAATAAATAAAGTATGCACAGATGGAAAAAGGCACAGGTAGGGATTGATATTCCAGCGGGGGATGTGAGTGATAAAAAGTTAGCGATGCTGCTGGGTAAATAACTCACTGCTGCAGAAGGTTTTTTAACTAGTAACAAACTGCAGGAGATGTTTCTTAACATGCGTGAAATTACCCTCAGCGTGCTACATATAACAACAGTAACAGCCTCTCTGCAGCCCACATTACAAAAAGCCCATTTGATGAGCGTGCACATTTTGGTTCTCTGAATGACTTTCCTTTTAATTTCACATCTTTATTTTTAGCAACAACAGGTCGATGTAAATGGGTTTGTGTCCATCAGGTCATTTTCAAAATTTTTCCATCGAACCCTGCAGAACTCAATTGTGCAAAGAGCTACATTTCAGTGAATGAATGATGGAAATCAATGACAGGAAATGGAGCACTTCACATGCAAACACAGACAAGGTGTCTATCCAGAGAAAACCTCAATTATCAGAAAACAGACACGTAATTAGTTCCTTTGAGTTCCTTTAAAAAGGATTTAGGAGAAGCTATTGGAAATGGAATAACATATTCATCATTATGCTTTAATAAGTGTATAATCACCAGAAAATAAGAATTGTGTTTTCATTAGCTTAGAATGAGACCTTTCTATCAGCAGTAGTCAAGAACGGACAGACCAAACACTGACTTCAGAGAGCCTGTTTTCACAAGTAATTAACACTGGGTTCAAGGAGGAGAAAAATAGAGGTATGTTCACTTCACATTGGTATGAAACACCTATACAACAAAACAGCAACCATTTGGTCTATAGGAGCGAAATATAAACATCTATATCTAATTACTATGATGTACTTGTGTAATTAGAGCCTAGTCTACTATTTCTTCCACACCTGGATTTGTGTTATCCTTTACCTTATCCCTGCTTATTCTATACTATACTCTATATATAGAAAGTATATTAAATATATACTTTTGGTACATGCAAAGGGTGCAGGTTGTTAAAAATGCTCGATACAGTTTGAAGTCAGAATGAGTCAGATTTGTCAGTTACAGTTTATAAACACAACATTCAAATTTGGCCCCGTCTCCCCGGCTCAATGACCCCAGAGGCGCTACGCTGCACTGCATAGTTATGTTGCTGTGTTTTTAGAGTCCTGCCCTCATACCCTGCACGATGTTATTGGCTGGGAGCTACAGGCCCACTGCCCAAAGGCCAATGCCCAGAAACACACCAAACAGAGTAAAATAAGAATGATGCTTGAGAGGGATTAATTTGAAAATCCAACTCATTCTGCCTTTAAATATATTTTTAAATTAACCAGCTCTTATTAATTAACATTTTCTCTGGACTATGAAGGGTAGTTTGGACTTCTAGGCACAAAGGGACTGATGGGATTTAAACATTTGAATTGCAAAACATCACATTTAAAAAAATTCTGATTTATTTTTTCACTATTCTGTAGCTATACCACAATTTCTAACCACGTTCTGAGCAGTTAGCAGTGGAGGAGACGCTTTCTCTCAGGAACTTGACTCTCTGTGGATGAGCTGGATATCGGCTTCAGATTAATTCAAAAATTCTGGAGGGATTACCCAGCCTCAGCCCAGCTAATTCTGGAAATTCAAGCATGCAGGGAACTGCAGGCAGTGAGCATCAGAGCGAGCATCAGGAATGCAAGCCTACAGTAATCAGGTCACACACCTCTTCTCGAATATACTTTGTTTGCTGCCTAAAACATTTCTGACTCTACTGTGTTTATTAGAGCACAGAGGAATTATCAACTCTACCTCAGTTTGTCTTGAATTATCTGTATATGTCTGCTGTCGGATGTTATTGGTTTTCTTTCACTATTAAATGGGCTCATGAGAGAAATTCATGCTTTTAAATAAAGTTTTGTGTGTGATTTTACGTTGACGACAATATAACAAATCTTTATTAATCAGGGTGTTTAAACAGTAATAACCTTTTTGCAATACGTTGACCTCCACTGAGGGCACAGGACGAGAACAATGGGAGCACTGTTCTCTCCTTTTCTCTGATTTAACAGTAATAGACAAGTCTTCAGAGTTGATCTCTCCAAACATTGAGTGGCACTTTATTCAAACCCATGTTTTGGAGACATCTGAAGTGCTTCTTTGCTTTTTAGTTTAAGCACCACAGCCAGCTCTCATTTACTTGTACCCAGAGCCATAATTTGCAGTTGTTAAATCCCTGAGAGATACAGCCACAGCAACCACAACTGAAACTCAATAATAAAAAACAAGTTTTACATACCCTGAAAATCTCATTCCCTTTTTTTTGGACTTCAAAGGGAAAGTGGCCTTCAGTCAATGAAAGGCTTGTTCCCATTTACAGATGGGGCTAAATTAAAATCAGCAGGTAGTCATATACTTAATACATATTTTAGGGGACCTTGTAAATTCAGAGCACATAGAAGATGCTTGATGTAGAGAAACCTTGTTGATCTAATCACTGCGGCAATTCAATTTAATATGTATGTCACAGGTAAAGATGTAACTGTATGTATGTTCATCCCAAACTGTTCAGTACAGGATGTTCAGTTCAGTTTGTGGTCTTTCCTTTGTTGGGTTTGCTCCATGACCAAAACAATTACTGTCAAAATAGTTTAAAAATCCACATACTCCGACATTCAGATGATTCTAGAGAGCGAGTTCAACCCAGATGATTTTGGCATCGCACTACTTAGCTGTAAAATGCTTGTGTGCCAGCTGGCTAAGCCAAGATAGACTGGTTACCCTGGTTACCCCTGTAGTATGGCTGCCATCAGAATAACAAATGAGAGACCCATAACACTGACCGAGTGCAACACTTATTAAAATGTGCTCTGTTATCTCTGCAGTGAAACGATACAGCATGTCCAGCATCATCCAGATCAACTATAATCACATTAGTGAAGTAGACGTGCACATCTGGAATAAGAAAGCTGGTGTTGGACCAAATAACTGAATCTGTAACAGCAGAAAAAGTCAGCACACTGCAGCTCCCAATGCAGGTATAATTTAATATGATATCATAAGTGACGTGTGGAGGCTTCTGCTCTTCTTCAAGTAGTCTGAAGCAGAGCAGAAGGATTGAAACATCACTTGTGAGATCATATTTAATTATACCTGCATTGGGAGATGTAGTGTGCTGACTTTTTTCTGATGTAGTCAGACAGCCTGTATGTATGAAAGTAGTGGTTTAGATATATTATTATATATGACTGTGATTAGATTATTAATACTGAAGCATCAATGTTACTGTTGTAGCTGCTGGAGCTGAAGCTAGTTTCACTTCTACTACTTTATATACATTTAGGCCAAAATAGCATAAAACAGTGTCCTGATACCATGCAAGAAATATAAAGCTTGGTTTCCTTTCTCACTACAGCACAGCTAAACTAGTTCTTTAGTAATAGTTAGTTAGCTAGTTAGAGAGGTAGTTAGTTAGTTAGCTAGCTAGCTAGTTAGTTAGTTAGCTAGCTAGTAAGTAAGTAAGTTTATGCCTTTCTTTTTTTTTACTGATGTATGGAAAAACGTACTGAAGCCCAAAACCGATGTGCATAAGGTATGATTAATTGTATCTGATACTATTTTTAAAGAGGACATAGTATGCTTTTTCCAGTTTTCATTCATTTAAATACTATTATGATGTTGGCTATCTATGTTTAACAAGTTCAATGTTTAAAAACTTGAGGTGAACACATGTAGAAATGCTCCCTGTGAGTCAAACGCTCAGGCTTTCCATGCTCTGAACAATTTGTTCGCAACATTTTTTTCTACTTTGCCAACACGCTGACGTCAGCTTGTTGCGTACGCTCATAAACAGCCGTCCGTTCTGTAACCTTGGTTGCTGAGGCTGTTGTGCTGTTCTGCTGGATAATGTCAGTGAAGTCATCTTTGCAAACATGTTTCCAAGCAGCATATGTGATTCATCAAGCCTCCATTTTGACCTACAATCAGTTTTCAATGAAAAAAGAGGGAAGGTAGTCAAAGAGAAGAGAGGGGGGGGGGGTTCAGATTACTGCAACAGGAATCTGAATGAAAAGCCTTTTTTAACCTTGAGAGGGGACTTTCCTCTGTTGCCATCTACTAATTAATAGTTTCAGCATCAAGACAAAAGTGTTTCCTCTTTAATAGACATACTTTACATGTACACAATAATTGTGTTTCCAACACAGTTTTTGGGGGAAACCCATCAATGCAGATTCCCCCAGTTTATAAGATTAGGGAAGTTATGTGTTTGTTAGACTTGGGCCGAGACGCAGACAAGAGCCGACAACCAAAACTACAACTATAACACAGAGTTAAAGGTGTATAGCTTGTTCCCTACACGAACGCTGTCTCTGAGTATGTGTCCCTATGCATTTATCTGAAGCCTCCATATACCTCTCTGACCCTCGAAAAAGCAGTGTCTTGTTTTGCAAGCTTCTTTTCATGCACTCTTACATCAAATAGGAGAGCCCACCTATCATGGTATATCATCTCTAAAGCTACTGAACTGCAGGCTGAACATTGACATTTCTCCACTACTCCAGTCCTTAAAGGTTAACATAAAAAGCTTCAACAAAAGAGGCAGGCTTTTGACCTCCATCACGGTGTTAGAAAAATTTAACGCTTGAGCTGTCCTGGTGTCAAACCGGTCCGTCAATGTTTGGTCATCTGCACATAACGACTTCATTTATTTCCCTCATTAGCCCACATGCAGAGAAAAACACTCAGTCAGCACACATTTAAATGACTGCTAGTGTCCATTATTTTTTCTTACCTACATTACAGACTGAATAACATAATTTACTACATTTCCTTATGAGAAAAAAAAAAGAGTGTTAGTGGAGCTTTGAGTTGAGATTATTCTGTCAAAGTACAGACAGGTAGGTGTGCTGAAGCAGAGCCGGTGCTGTCAGCAGAAAGCAGAATGACCGTACTGCTTCCTCCTGTCCTCACAAGCCAAAGCCACTTAAGAGAAAGTGAGACAGAAAGGCTTCTTCGGCTCATGAGGGAAGACTTGAAGCACAGAGAGAGGCAGAGGAGAGGAGAGGAGAGCAGGGAGGGAATGTTTATTTCATTTACAGCTGTCCTTACCAATATTTACAACCTATGAAGTACACAAGAAGTGGTATAACAGGACGTCTGCAGGTCCTTAAAAAGTCTTCAATTCAATTTTCTTTTTTAAACATTTGGTCTTCGAAAATGTGTCTATGTGTATTTTGGTTGAGCTGAGCAGGGAGCTGCAGGACCAGAGGCCTGTACTACAGAGCAGGATTTGGGGTTAGTGAGGTAACTTCAGGTTTAACCCTGAGTTACGCTGATGGTTCACTGCTTTAACGGGGGCACATTGCTATAGTAACTTATGCTGCACACCTAATCTGCCCCAAAGCTCCAACGTGTATAAAAGCACCACCTACTGACTGATCTATTCTCTCTGAAAATGGCATCACCATTCGCAGAAGATCCCTTGGAGCTTGGTGCGGGAAAAGTGAGAGAAAGAGGAAGGGAGACTTTTTAGAGACCGGTAAAACCCTTTGGCTATTCCTAATGATTTTTTTATGAGAGCTATAGATTCTCATCGGAGGAAATGACTTATCTGTGTCAGCTTCTTGAGCTGTATGTTGCCAGTGTGACAAGTCAGAGTCCCACAGACTGTATGCATGACCTTGTGTTACTTTGGTACTTTACATACTTAACAGCCCAGTAGTTCTAAACTGACTCATTGACTCACTACCTGCACACATGTGGCCTGTTGGGAGCCACTTCCACCAGGCTCCGATTAGACACCAGTTTCCGCCCCTTCCATTAACCCTTACATACTGTTCAGGGTCAAATTCGACCCATTTTTACATTTGAGAGTTGCAAAAACACCCTATAAACATCTATTTCAGCTAGACAGCTCCTCAGCAGGAGTGTGCTCCTGTGTATGAACCCCCCGT
Organism: Scomber japonicus; assembly: GCF_027409825.1. Classification (NCBI taxonomy): domain Eukaryota; kingdom Metazoa; phylum Chordata; class Actinopteri; order Scombriformes; family Scombridae; genus Scomber; species Scomber japonicus. Next base: position 9,000,493 of record NC_070588.1, read on the forward strand.
CTTCTTCATTTCATTTATTTTCCTGTTGGATGCAAGTAACGTCAAAGCCATTTTAATTGGGCTTTTATGTACTGACATCATCTTAAAACAGAGACCGATTGAAGCACTAAAGCCTTGTGCTTGTTGTACTTATAATATATGAAAGTAAGCCAACTAACTGCTTTGAATGATGTTTATATATTTATATTTTAATTGCTCCCATCTGTCCATTTGACACTGCTGGGTTGTAGCTGAAATTGTCTAACATGCCATAAGAATATATCTAAGCAACACGTTAATTTAATTACAAATGTAATTATAGTTAGATCTATTAATGTCCTAATGAAGGGGCAGTGATATTGATAAGCTTATTACTTATACATGTACAGTCTGCAATTATTTTACCAGCTGTTGGTCCATTTGGCAGCTGTGTTGTGTTGCTTTTAAATATTCAATTACGCTAACCTAACACATGTTAGTCGGTAATTTAGTCTCACTTTATTAGCACCAGTCAAGTGGCCGGTAGATTTGAACATTCAGTAGGACGGTGGGCTAAATACTGAACCTTGGTTATTGACATCACTTGAAACCTGATATAGCTAAAATGAGAGAGTGTGTCCAAACTGTTGACTAGTACTTTATGCTGTGATATTTGTGTGTTTACATCATTATTAAACAGCATTTTATTTATTTATAGTATGGTCAAATATTTCAACCATATTCCACATTCACATACTAACTCTAAATGGGTCGTCACTAGGTAGAAATATTCAGTAACAATCTGTAAGTAAGAACTAGTTATGAGGTGCAACTTGTTTTTAGTCATATGCAAATCTAAACTTAGTAAACATTTAGGTTGTAACGATGCTAAGTTTAAACTGGTGCAACTTTTTCGTACAAAAATGACACAATATCAGATCATGTATCAATGTAAAACTCCTTTTACGTGTTTCCCGATGTCACATTACTATTACACTTCACTGGTGTATTTTCAAAGCAGGATCTAAAATGCACAGTGACACATTTTCATCAGGCTATACGGCTGCAATTTGTAGTCTTGCTATAACACACCTTTGTCCTGCAGCTAAAGCATTTAAAATCTACAGTATGGGGTCAAAATGGTCCACTGGCAGTTCTTGAATATGTAATCAAGACAGTTTTAGTGTTAAATGACAGAGCACAGCCACACTTTTTACTTAAAGCAATCACGTCCATCATTTTTTTGGTAGCTCATATTGGCTTTTGCCTTCACTTCATCCCCTATTGTTGAAGCTTACATAATGCACACAGTGTTAACTCTGCAATCACAGACACTCTCTGGCATTAGGCGTATGCATCAGCAGACCTAATAATATGACTCCAGACTCGCAAGGTCATACTAGAGGACGAGGACGAGTAGACAGATCGGGGGGGAGGAAGGGGGGGGGGGCATTACAAACAGAGGAGCACAAGGGCAACACGAATACAGACCGACTGCAAAAGATGGGGGAACTAGTTGGAGAGGGGGAATGAATCAACAAAACTGTGATGTCAGCATCCCTGGGGCCAGCAGGGAGCATTAAGTGAGTTGACGTGGGCCACTGAGTCTCTCTCTTTTTCTTCTTCCTCCTCTCCTCCCTTCCATTTCTCCCTTTGTCTTTCTCATCCATATGGCAGATTCCACCTCTTCCCCTCCCCCCTGCCCTGCTGCACACTCTATTGAAATGGCCTCTCTCCCACACACAAACCCACGCTTGCTTGCACAAGCATCCCACATCCCCTGAGCCATGTCTTATTTACGGTTCGATTACAGCCGACCGCCCTCCAGGACGAACGTCCTCCTCCACCTTCTCTCCGCCTTGTGCCCAGATGTTGTTCAAATAATTAGGGGAAAACCTGTTTTGACCCACTGGGGTCAAAACAACATCTGTGGTGAGTGTAGCAAGAAATCTGCAACAGCATCATCACGGCACTGGTGTCAGAGGAGGAAAGAAGAACGATGAAGCCAAATACACATATATGACCCGTGGCAAACACAGATATTTATTTAACACACAGGAGCAGTTTTAGAAGTTGATATGCTCAAAAATGCTTCTCACATCGCACAAAGGCTACAGCAAACAAATCCCTATGCAATACATAAATTAAAAGCAGAGGGCTCTGCAGCAAGTGCACACACATCTCCACAGAACAAGGTAATAAAGTGTGCGCCAATGATTGAACAGAACCCCTGGGAGGCATAAAACAGCACTATCCCTGCAACAGAGGTGAATAATAGGACTGCTACATCTTCCTTCCAAAAACCACTAGCGCTGCCTGTCTGCCTGCTGCCGCATTTCACTGGAGCCTGCAACACTCTGCTCTGCAGCCCGTAGTAAACTGTGAGGATGCGAAGCTCCTCTGAGGGACACAAACACCTCCTTCATAGTGGCTGTTGGATGTACCAGCCAGCCTTAATGTGACATGCTTTTAATGAATATTAAAAAGGTCTTTTTACCGCTTGGACTGTGGGTGTACCATCAGGTCATAGATTATGCGTGTTGAACAACATTTTTTACAGGTACAGAGAGTGTTCACAAGTTACATAATGGGGCATCTGAGGCTCAGGAAGTAGAACAGGTTGTCAAGTCATCACAAGGTAGGAAGTTCAATCCCCAGCCTGTCCCATTCACCTTTTAAAGTGTCCTTGGGTAAGAAACTGAACACTAAACTGCTTCTCTGTGGAAAATGTCACAGTTTTATTCTGCAGGTTTTTTTTGTTTTGTCCAAACAAGATTCAAATTACTATCATGGAAGACTGTGAAAACCAGCAGATATTCACATTTGAGACACTGGAACCAGTTAAGTATTGACATTTTTTTCTTTAAAAAGAACTTTCTGTCAACCAACTAATCATATCAGTTTTACTACACAGTATCAATACAGTGACAGGAAGAGAGACAGGAAAAGAGAAATGAACGACCACGGAAAACAGGCCGCAAAGAAAACATGAATTCAAGATAAGACATTCCAGTGTGCTACAATTCATCCTTCTATTACATAAATGTACGTATAAAATAATTCACCTTGAACTCTAGAAAACCGCATATCTTTCTTTAATGTGATACCGTTTGCTTCATGGACTGCCTCTGATCTCATGGTCGGAAAATGTAATAAAATGTAAAATGGGTCAAGAATAAAATTACCTTTTATCTGTGAGATAGTCCCTTCAGGAAAACCCGATCCTGCATTTGCAATAATTAGAGCTAATTTAACCAATCTCTACAATATTTGCTTGCAATTTGTGCAGAATTCCTGCAACTTCTCCGCATCAAATAGCCCCATCTGGTAAACTGCGATTTTACAGTCGCAGTAATTCACGTGAGGGCAATTTTGCTGAATTAGGGCAACTTTTCCACATGAAACTGTCAAATCAACAGATAGCTTGTGATTTGGACCAATTCACACATTTCATGCCATGGTAACTTATATCATTACAGCGCTGAAGAAGTGATTACATAGTAGTGCTTGCAATTTGTCCTAGTTCCCACAGTTTTACAGCAAAGCAAAAATATTGCAAATTGTATCACTTTTTTTTTTTTTTTTTTTTTTGAGAAAAGCCGCTGCATTTTTGGCCGTGATAATCCCAAAATAACTCAGCGAAAATCCTGCAGGGACTAGCGAGATGTGACCCAACAGTGTCACACAGCTGTGGATGGGAAGTGTACTGTGCCTGGCTAAACACAAAGAGCTTTGTGTTCACCAATATAGGGGACAAGCTGTAACAAACGCTACTCAAAGCAGAGCACAGCACCAAAATAAAACAGCCAAAAGTGGAACGCATTGTACTGTATGTTAAGTACAATTGCACTTTTGCTCCCCTAGCTCTAAAACTTCTCATTTTCCCCCTCTGAGCAACAGATGACTAGAACAGCAATATGCAGCTAGACGGCTTTGACTTAAGTGATGGTTGTTTATTCCACTACTGTGCTCAATATTAGTTTCTCTAGACAAGTGGATCAGCAAACTGCCAAAAATGTAATTAAAATGGAAGTGTAAAGAAAAGCAGCCGTCTGCCTCACTAATCCCAAACAGACCAGAGTGTTACTGGAATTTTTTTTTTTTTTTTTCCCTCCAAACTTTCCCAAAATGCCCCCTTGCTGTTAAGCTGCTATTTAAAGCCAGGACGCGTGTGGGACATTGTTTAGATCCTGTTCTGTGTCTATTTAGGTCATCAGGTTTGGTTCCAACACAATAGTTCAATAGTTTCACCTAACTGAAACACAACTGTGCCGTTAAAGGCTTTCCATCTGCATCTGTTATTGTTTTTAGCTCCACGTTCAAATGACAACACTCGGAGACGCTGTCATGTGACCTCACGAAGGTTTTGTCTTTGGTTCATTCTGTTTTACAAAGCAGCGGTTTAGATGGGTGAATCATACTTTTATCAATTCATAGACTGTAACATGTAAAATACAAGTGGTAAAATTGGTCGTTTTTGTTTTATTTTTCACAGGCACATCTCTCTGGGGTCTTATTATTTTTCAAAAGAGCAATATACACCACATTGTCAAAGCTGAAATCTTAAGTATCTTTTGTCAGGCCTCAACTGGACGAGGGGGGTGTAGTGTATTATTCAAGTTAGCAGTTGTACCATCATGAGGTTATTTATCCATCATGATTACACACTTCAATATCAATGTAATCCAGGATTTAAAGGATTTTTTGTGTTGTTGCCGTGTGTCCACAAAACAGCATTTTCCTGTTAAATCGACTTCACATTAGAATATCAATCATCCTTAAGAAGATACAAAGAAGAAAAGAAGGATCATAGGCATTTTTTAAATCTGGCAAATATTATATTTGGCAGAAAGTTTGCCATGCTTTACCAACACCTGGTGCAGAAATAAGTGAGACTGATTCTGTGTGATAATGTTCAAAAGAGAAATGCACCTGTTCCTAAATGAATACCGGTCACTGCCAAATTGTCTGGATTTGGGCCGTCAGGTTGATGCCAGTTTTTCTCATGGCTAGGTCCACTTCATGACATCTGTAAGTAGACAACTGACTTCATGTTTTCAACTTTTTATGGTAAGAATTTAATTTAATATTCAGCGATACTCGGGAAACTTAAGATTTTCATTTGGGAGAAACAAAAGCACACCAAGGACATGCTGACGGGTTTAATCAAAAAACTGCAATTCAAGATGTTGATGAAAAGCCTCTTAGAGAAAAAAAAGGCTCCTATGAAAGGTTCAGCAGCATGCAGGGCACATTTGAAAGAGCTACATTTGGGGGAAAGATGCTAAAAAAACTCACACCTGCCTCTGGTACTCAGCAGATCTCTGGCTGAACGTCGTAATTCAGGCGCATCTTTCATCACCACTTGGTCTGTGAGTGAGAGTGTGTTGCCTGGAGAGAAACAAAATCCCAAACCCTGGGAATAACGAGGAGCATGTGTGTCTGCGTGTGTGAGCGTATGTCCATGAAGAAATATCTCTTAGGCTTAAAAGCAGATGATAAACTGACAGAGAGAAAAGAGCTGAGAGTAAAACACTGATGATTCATATGATTAACAAATAATATCTCAGTTCGCAGTGTAGAAGCACCAACGCAGGAACAAAGAGGACTATCAGTGGGGGGAAAAAAAAGAGTCTCATTTGACTGCGAGTGAAGAACTCTGATGTGATCCCACTACTGACACTTTTGTCAGATGAGCAGTCAAAGGCTGAAAGAGACAGAGCTGAACCGACAACGTAACAGGCGCTCGCCCCAAAACTGCGTAACAGCGAGGCCACCCGGGACTCTCACACTGTAACTATAACTTCATCAAGATTCCTCTTTTATCACGCTGCATGGGTGTGAATTCAATAAAGCTTCACTACGTTTTGGATACTTGCAATGAAGTGAGTGTGCGAAGAGTTTCAGCAGGTAGGTCTATGTAAAGTATCATAGCTATAAAACTACTCTGATTACTTTAACAGCCTGGACAGAATGAAGCGTTCTTCAAAAAAAATCTATAAATACATCCATATTAACATGTTTTAATTATATTATTGGGGGATCCAGTGCTGCTTATGCAAAGATCTAAACCACACTGAACAAATGGCAAATGACAAGTGAGCCAGAACAGTGGTATTACAGCGCAGCGGACCCCGCCAAAAACTGACATCACCTGGAAAAACAAAGCCACCTCTCTCTCTCTCTCTCACACAGACACAGTGCAGAGTACACGCAAAGGAGATGTGCAAAAGGAAGAAGACAGGAAAGAAGCACCCACACACAGGGATAAACTAACAAAACAGCTGGGGGTGAGAAACTGGGGGTTTGACATTGAGGTTTTGATTCATATGGGCGTCACGTTTTTTAGTCATTCCAACTTATCGCTACAGGTTTTACACATTTTTTTTGGGGGGGGGGGGGAATTATGGTCAATATGCCTCATTTAAAGAAATTATACCTCAATTTTGAGTCAAAATTGACCCAAGAAAAACAGGAGGGTTCAAATCAACCCCGGACCAATACTACCATTGCAAATGCATTGAGCCATGCAAATAGTGTAGCTTAAAAAAACACGTAGAAGTAGCGGTTTAATAATGTGGTCTTTCAAACAAATGGTGGTTTTGGTCTCCAGGGGATGGAGACTGATCCTATCCAGAAGCCAAGAACATGTGAAAGCTACAGTTTATATAGGGGGACAGAGTGACGTGACGTGATGAATTTAGTACACATTGGTTCAGATATGTTTTGTAGTGGAAAGTCCAACAAAAAATAGCCTAAAACAATGTAGATAAAGTGGTTGCTTTTTGAGGAACCATTGCGCCTTCTTGAAGATTTTTTAAAATCAACCATAATGACACTAAAATTATCAGACTGATATAGCCTGTCTGGGAGTTTCCTTAACCATTGTTTACATGCAGTACTGGTCTATTAATTAAAGGAAACCCCCCTCACTGTGACTGTCACTAAAAGGAAAGAGAGAAAACAGACCTCCACCATCCACACGACAGTTCAGATCTCTCACAAACATTCATTCCTGCTTTAAAATTATTAATATGCAAACATCAATTTTAATTTATTTTGATTAAAATTCAACACATACTGCTATAATCCAGATTGAAAATCGTATGTGACTTTGGGATCGTTTTCTTTGGCCGAGCGAATGACCTGTAACTTCAGGCATGTAAAGACAGAAAACAGAGAACATTCCTCTGTGACGTATGTGGATTTTCCACTTCTGAAAAGACAACACTGTCGTTATCTGTTGCAAATGGAGGCTGCATGCTTTAAATATTGCCAGCAATCGAAACACTTGTCTTGATTGTTCTCAGAATGAATGAATGAACGTTACGTTAGTATCATGCCAAGACAAGCAAGATGTCTTCAGTCTGGTTTTGTGTTATTTTTCTGGGTATGAGACAGATCCCATAATAACTAAATGACTGATAGTGTGTGATGAAATCCATATAAAGCCTAAATAAAAACTTAACAAGCTCCTAAGTCACCAAAGGAAATAAATTCCAAAAAACAAGCCAAGTTTACGAGTGCTGCTGACAACACATGATGCTGCACCTCTCCTGCGTCATTTCTACAGTGGTTTCTCTACGAGCGCTAACACAAATTGCCCAGGGGTAGAGCAAATCCTGACCTGTTTTATAGAAACAAAGGGATCAAATTAAAATGTTCCCACTGAGTGAGCAGAGTACACAAATATGCCCCCATGTGCCAGCAGCACCTGCTAAGCTCCAAGTCCCAGCACCCCTCCGTATCTATGAAGCATGTTTAGCTCCACTGCAGCATCTTTATCAGTCTTACAAAAAAAAAAAAACTGACAAGGCAGAGAAAAACAAACTTCATCACCTACTTATCGGCATGGCTGGCAGATTTAAAGAGCAGACGCTGGCATTAATTGACAGTTTTCCAAACGCCTCCCCCGAATAGGCGACACAGCTTAGCAACCGTAACTAGCAACAGCAGGTTTTTCAAGCTTTGGGTTTCTCCAAATGTACAAAGTGGTGTGAATAGTGTGAGTGACGCTAAGTACTTCAAGAGTTTCTTTTTACTTTTTTAAAATCACCTTTCCAAAACCGAGAAACTGCAAGGAGCCGATTAAACAGTTTACCTGCTAACGTAAGCTGCTAATATTATCATGTCTGGCAAACTAGCTTACTGTCTACCTCCATGGTCAGGTAGCACATCATTAACTAAGCACTAGTACACATTATTTGTAGGTTAACAGGCTATATTAGCTCATACAATGACTAGTATTCCTCCACTACAGAGAAGTCAGTCCTGAATGCTGTCAGAGTTGAGGTAGTTAGCAGCTCTCTCCTGCTCTTTATTGGATTTACACTGAAGCAACACAAGCCAATGTTACCCAAGACTGTGTTATGCTTGGCAGACATATCCATTAGTCCCCATCCTAAAGGCTTTTTCTCATTATAATGTTAAATGTCAAAACACACAGTTTCATAATCTGAACAAATATGTAAGCTAAGAATCCCAACAGGCTCAATGTTAGAGCGAAAAACAGTCTGACTTTTAGTTTTTTTCTTCATTAGGTCTAACTAACTCAGATGAAAACATTAAAATGTCATAAAGTGCACAGAAACTGACCTTAATTAGCTAGCTACTGTAGCTCGAGCTGATAAAAGTCTGCCGCCAGCAGTTGTCATTTCAGGCGCCAAAATTGACGGTGACAGGGTAGAAATGACAAGCATCACTTTGTCTACTTCTGTCTGAAATAAAATACTCTGTGTTTTACAAGACTAAAAAGATATTGGGAGGTAAATCTGCCACCATCATTATTAACTGCATATGTGCCATTCCAGGATGAAAACTAGGTAATTGAACAGTAATTAAAAGGAGCAGGACTTAACGAACAGTCAATTACTAGCAACAACAGAGATAGAATAATATCATAACACTCATTTTTTGCTCAGTGCTGAAACTTAACGGCTATGATAACAAAAGGCAGCTCGGGGCTGTAAAGGCTGTTCCTTCACAAAATGGCATTTAGCCAGAAGGAATTGCGGTTAATTGAGGAAGTCTATTTCAGACTGCAGAGGCTTGACCTCCTCAACCTGAGTCACTCCCGCACAGACAAAACAATCTACCGGCTAAATCTGAGCGTCATTAACCCTTTCAAACAGGAGCGCTGAAGCAAGCTACCCAAGACAGTGCACTAAAAGGCACTCTATTTCCCTTAATCTCACTCTTCCTTTACCTTCTATATATAGCCATATCACCAAGGACTCTGCAGAGCTCCATAGAATATGGAGGACAAGACGGAAACAGAGAAGGTTGATGAATATGGAAAGCATGCAAGCGAGCGGAGGAGCAGGGGGTACTCCATTCACTCATTCATTCATTCATTTATTCAGCTACAGACTCTTCAAACATTGAAAAGTTTAAAGAAGAATCTACTGTTCGTGGGCAGGGGATTTACCGTCTGACTGTACCTTGTTGGAAAAAGCAAGGAGCAGAGTGTAGAGCTTATAAAACAAGAAAAGAGTCTTTTCACAGCTACTCCATGTGGCCTGCATTATTGATGGGCTTAGTCTAATCCACAGTGAATACATGTATAGCCGCATCGTGACACAATCCATGTTATCAGGGGTCATACGCACAAGCAAACTGCTATGACATGAACCTTTATGTGTGCGTATGTTCACAAGGCCTGGCTGAGATAGTATTGGGGGTGGGTGGGGGGGACACAAAGTGGCACACTGACAGATAGAGCAGCACACTGTAACCATAACCTACGGCAATGTGGCTTTTTTTTTGGCTTCAGTATACTAGAGCTCCACTGAACGCTTATGTAAAGGCAGTGAGGTAGTGTACACTCTGTAGGGAAGGAGAGAGCAGGCGTATCTTCCCACAGTGTTAAAAGTATGCATGCGTGCTTTCTCAACACTTCATTTGAACTTAAAGATGCCCTCCAGATACGTTTTAAGACATGTAAAAATATTCTGCTTAGAATTATAATTTGTCTTTTTATGCATTTGCTACTTAAAAGTGCAATTACATCGTTAGAAAAAATGCTTAAAATTACATCTACCCCCCTTCTCCCTTATATGCAATATATATCATATGCAAATATATTTAGTTTCAAAACTTTATTTAACACTAGATGTTTCCTACTTCCACAGAATATACTACTATCAGTGTTTGTGCACTGGAGGCTTCAAGTTTCCACGTCACTGGACCGTGATTGGCTCCAAACTGGTTGTGATGTCACAAATTATGCTTGTTTGGTATTCAGATTGAAGGTGAGCACAGAGGAATCCCCCCACCCCTCCCCCCCTTTCAGAAGATGATGATGAGAGCAGCTTTCTGGCGTCAAACTCTGCACATGCATCATTTTCCACAATTAAGATCAAACATTCAAGTGAAGTTTCAGCAAAAACACATTTTTAAGTTGAGAAAGAGTAAATGGACCACATGAGTGCAGAATGAAATACTTCTGAGAAAACAAAGCTGACACATGCAATCTGGTGTGAATGGAAAAAAAACAATATTTATTTAACTTAGTTGTTACTCTGTTAGTGAAGTTAAAATAACACATTTTTATTTTTATTTTTTTTATATTGTATTATGTATTATACTTCCGCTGCCATCAGTTATTGGTTTTATCCATTTTCAAGTTGTCACACTCTCATGAAAGCCTTAAACTGATAAATGAAGGACGGTGTAGATGAGAAAATAAGAGATTCATTTGGGAAAACAATAATAGCAATAACCATCAGAGATCTCTGTGGAAATAAATTCATTTTTATACATTTTCTGGGTCTCCCAGACCCAGAAAATGTTCAAGTAATAACCACTAAATGAATACATCATAATGACTATATTAGTCACTATAATTGTTTCAGCTACTCATGCTAAACAAATTATTGTGGAAAGCAAGGACGCTCTTATTCATAAGTGACATAAGAAACATATTTTAATTAGATTTATTTGACAAATAGATACATTTAGTACAAACAAGACGAGAGAAACTGAGGTTTTCAGTGCAGTCTGGTGCAAAGTTCAAGAAAACAACAATATAAGTATTGACTGAGCATCTTTGGTTTGACAGAAGATAAAAATGCATACTGAACATAACAACTAGGCACAAAGTCTTCTTGAATGCTGTCAAAGTACCAATTACAATCTTTACTGTGACTAATAGGCCGAGTCAAAAACAGATCAATCCACAAATGAATTGTGATTCTTATCTTCTGCCATTCTGAATCGACTGACTCACAATGTGAGGGGGAAAAAAGCAGCATGTGGACGGTGTGCTTCTTTATAAAAGAACAACCGTTGGCACATTTAATAGCTTAATAATTAGCTTTGCAGCTTTTGAATACCTCTCAGCCCATCACAGTCACGCTAGCAGAGTGGAGCATGAAACTGCAGCACTAACAAACAGCTGACCTGCAACACTTAAAACAAACCTAAACTTAAACAGACGGATCAGATGAAGAAAACCTTAGCCCACAAACTCTTATTCATTTCAAAAACAAAACAAGCATCCAAATGCCTCACCATACATCATGAAGTACCAATGACATGTGCTACAACACTGTATTTACCTTCAACTACTCTAGCGGAGCAGCTCTGTGGCCACAAAGTCATTTAAATGAAGTAGAGCAGAGGAACAACATGAATATTCAGCCAGACTCACTGAGATCAGGAAAGAGTGCAGAGCATAACACAACATAATAAATATTCTGACTTATCTGCAATCCAAATACATATCATTTATGCATTTATAATAACATAACGCTGAATATGTTCATGCACTTAACACACCATAGTTCAGAATATTTCGCTCAAATCACACAAAAAGCAAACCTCTGAATGCAGCTTTACAACAGCATAAAGAAGTGAAACACATCGGTCACACACCCAAACATGAACGCTCTCATCAGAAGCTAACACACAATTTCCAACCGTTGAACCGTTTGGAGCGTGGCCCTGGTGGTTGTACGGAGGCCTCGTACTGCCTTGTCCTGCCCTTTGTGGTGCTAACATGTGAGCGTGTGTATATAGCATTGACTGTAATGTCACATTCACGCTCTGATGCTAACGTTGTCTGGCATGTGCATTAGCCCTTTCTTCTGTTTTCACTGAGAACTCATCTCCAGTGAATGTTAAAAAAAAGAAAAGAGTTTCTGAATTCCTTGAAAAAAAAAGGTGACTACTGCCCTCACATTCACATGGGACTGTGCATGCCTACTGACAACACCTACCACTTTTTTTTGTATTTTAAAGGTTATTGTAGTCCCCAAAGTGATGCATTATGCAGTCACAAGTCTGTGGCGATCTTAATGTATACTGCATGAATAATGGCCACAACCTGCGGCTTACTGCTCACCACCAATTTGGTGACAGGGGTGATGAGGCGGCATTGATGTGGCCACCCTCAGGGAGGAGAAGAATGTCTCAGTCACGCAAGCTGAGGTCACGCTGCTTGATTTGTGTAAACCCTTATCCCTCACCGCCATCACTCCACCGTCCAAATTTACAGTCTGCTGTCTTCTGCCTGCTCATTGGTGGGCAAGACAATCTGATACAGAAATATCCTCCATCCAGGCTTCCGACTCTGTGGTAAAAACCTCTTTGATTGCTTTAGCTGAAAAGTTGGTGCTTGCTCGGCCTAGTTTGGTAGTTTGATGTAAGGCCAGAGTGGAGTATGGCATAAAGAAGAAAAAAAAAAAAGGTCCAATTCCCATGTGACCCACGAATGCTGAGAGTGCATAAGACTGTAAGGTGGACTGAGTAAATGCATCTGCTCAAGAAGTGCTTTTTTTGGTTCTTTTTTTCTTTTTTTTTTCCTGAAATGCGCAGTGCACTTATCATGTTGAGCCACAGAGCTTCTGTAAAATGCTGAAAGTTCTCCACACATATTGGATGACTTTCCCCCCCTTAATTCCAAAATCACTTTTAAACTTTTACAGGAAACGATGGTGAATAATAAATAAAACTGACCCTTTTTTTTGACAAGATATTCATACTGCTAGCTGGCATATGGTCACACACATTCTAAAAGACTCTTACAACGTGCTGCACATCATTTGGTGGAAATATATATCCAATGTAAGGCTTAAAAATATATATTATTTTGGTATTTGCCACAAAGATGACACCCAATCCAAAGGAAAAGCTTAAACCTAATGTTTCTACAGTATGAAGAAAGCACAGACAGCTTTGTTAGAGCCATCATTATATCTGTGCAGTTCACCATGGATAAATTTATACCTTTGACCTCTCTTACTTTGCAGTGCTTCAGCTGAACAGTTTGTAATTCAAATTAATGAAGGCAACCATAACTGCTTAGTATACTATAATATCAGTATGAGTCTCATTTACATCACAATGCATACACAGATATTTAACATCACTAAAAGTCTCTTTTTGTGGTTAGTAACTTTAGCCTTGAGCATCATCTATTACAGTATGTTTTACACAGACTGGCTAATTGATTGAAACCCACTCGTGTAAAATTAAGTCAAAAGTCAATTTCGGTTCTAATTTGAACTAAAAGAGGAACGTGAGACAGCAAGGTCATTCAGAGGCTCATTATTATTTACTGTGGTAAAGATTTGCAACTGAATGGGACACAAACGGTATTTAAATAGTACGTTTCAACCCGAGTAGAACAAAGAGCTTTTTTTTTTAAAAGAAAAAGAAAAACAGGGCTCTTGTTCACCCACACATCGCTGTCACTTATGAACTCGCATGAAAAGAAAGAAAGAATAATAAATGAGTGCGTTCAAAAGAAAATTTTGTACACACACCTTTACATCAAGTCCACAGTTTAACCAGACTTTTATTTCAAAGTAAAAAAAAAAAAAAAAAAAAAAAGCAAGCAAATATCAAAAGTCAATGGCGTCTCCTGCCAGTTACATCTTGCAGAGCTTAATCCTGGTTAACCTATTATACTCGCTGCATTCATTCCCAGTTTCTTACTTGCAGATACAAGTTTCACGAAAAACTGGGTCACGCTCGGGATTCGTGTGAAACGTGTTTGTCCGAGTCCAATGGCGCTGCTTTCCCCAGATCAAACTTGGATGTTGCAACCGTGGCAACCAGTTTGACAATGTCTGTGACTCCTCCGCAACAGATCATCATCATCATCATCATCACATTTTCAAACAAAGACAGGAACCTGGCACTTGTCATGTCTGTCAGATGCAGCTAAGGGCTAATTTTTTATTTATTTTTTTAAACTTCTACACTGATTAGGGGCCGTGTGAAAACTCCAATGCGATGCCGCTCGTGTGTATCTCTTCCTCTTGAGACCCAGTGTGCAGACGACAGGAAGAGCTCTCCTCTTATTTTGTACCGAAGCAGCTTAAAAACAGACGAGACAGGAAAGAGGGGAGACTGCTAAATGTGACACAGCACTGACTGGTTGACGCAACACCGTGAAATATGAGCTACTGTACATTTAACATCAATAACTAAAGTAGGAGACAACAAAAGCAGGATGCCTGAAGTGTTTCAGGAAAAATACACAAGACAATGGACGACTTGTAACTGGAGTGGAAGTGGCTGCTGATAAGAAGTATCTAGGGAAATGTATTCATTAGAAGAGTTCAAAAGTGCTGTAAGACAAAAACTTAAGAGTGAGCTAACTAACTTTTTTTTTTGAAATCCTTGAATTTTAAACACTTTCCAAATTATCCACACAACAGAAACCTCAAAAAAGCTGTTGTTTAATTTCAAGCTTATTCGATTGTCCATTTAACAGAAACAGCCGCTGGTCTGACTGACTGTAAACTGGACTGACGTTTGTTTTCGCAGCACTAACACTATCCTACTGGGGACAGTAAACATTCGGGAACGCAGCCAGAGCTGATTTCATTTCGCCCCGACTTAACCTTAGCATTCAAATATTTTCTTTGCAAACAATTACTCGCCCGTCTAGCAGGTGCTCCTCTCAATAAAGAGACAATTTGCCCAAATTTGGTTCTTGGCAGGTGCTCGTCTGGTCTGCAAAAAATTTTCCTGATAGCGTGACAGTGGAAAACATACCTGCTCGTAAAAGACTGAGAAGAGAAAGCGGGGCATTAACGTTATTAGTTGATAAGTATGAGCTTAGAGGTCGAGTTTAAGTCATCAGTGATGTATTTTATGCAGGCTTATCGCTGAGAATACTTGCATTTGACTGATAGAGTGTTTATCCAGCTGCTTATCACTATTACAGCTGACACTGAGCCCCTGTGGTTTTTCTTCAAATGTGCAGCCTCATCAGCACCCATCAGCCCACAAATCCTGAGGAAATGTATAGTCTTTTTATAGAGCCTCACCCCATCCCCCCCCCCACCCACCCCACATGATCTAGCAGTGGACTGAAACAACAATGTCCTCAGGGTAAGATGCACATGGATCAATGGCAGAAGCAGCTACGTCCACGTGGAGCTGTGAAGAAAAGGTGACGGCTAAAGTTTCTGTTGTCTCCACGTATGTATCACAGTGGCATTTAAAAAGGGGGGGAGGGGAGGGGGCTTCTTCTTACAGTCAACAACTATTTCTTAGTCTCAGGAGTGCCAGTAGCTGCCTCTGCTCTGCTCTGCTCTGCTCTACTGGGCTGCATGGGTTTACCAACACACATCCAGTGGAGCATCTCAACCGCATGCAGCTTCCCTGAGAGGGCACAGTGCTGCAGAGATGAGTGAACTTTGCTCATGCAGGCATATACATGGAGTACACACACACACACACACACACACACTCTCTCTCACTCTCTCACTCTCTCTCTCTCTCACTCTCTCTCCTCTCTCTCTCTCTCCCTCACACACACACACACACACACACACACACACACACACACTCTCTCAGTTTGGTACTGTATTCTCAGAGCCTGGTCTAAGCTGTTTTCTCTTTAAACTTGTCACCTCAGCAAGTGGAAGCGTTACTGCAGCACTTTTATGAAATATACAGTAAGGCCTATTGTAGCCGGCCCTTCAACTCAGCTTTGATCAGTATTTGCTGCGCTTGCCCCTGACAGTGTTTTTTGTTTTAGCCGACTGCTGCACCCAGAATTTTTTTTTGCGAAACCTCAATTACACCGTTTAACTCGGCAAATCCGCAAAATTGCTTTCCCCTGACAGCTGTTGTGCAAATAGATTCAATCATTCTGCTAAATTTCTTTAAACAAAAACAAGTGTTTGTCAGCAGAAATCTCCTGCGTTGCTCTGCAAAATGTGAGTCTGAGTCACCTGTTCGAGACAAATCTCACACCCCACGTGGGACTAAAGCAGGGTGGATCCCTCTGGGAATGGGGGTACTCTCAAAGGGAAACACCGCTCGGCTGGAGAGGGAAGAAGTGTTGATAACATCACAAGTTAAAGGAAGAGATGTTTCACTCATATGTCCCCATATTGAACTTGAAAACATAAAAACTCATCAATTATTTACTGATTAGCTCTTCCCTCAGGGCCGTGGTGACACCTCACTTTAAAACTTGCAATACTGCACAAGTGAAGAACTGTAGAAATACAACTTAATCATGATATGACTGCAAAACATCACTTTTTTGGGGAGGAGGTAAGAGGATGAATAAGTTCAGAAGTTCACAGGATAGCATCAATAATTTGAGATGCTTTCAACAGAGCACCCACCCACCCCAAAAATGCCAAACATCTGCTGGCTGCAGCTTCTCAAAGTTGAGAAATTGAGGCTTTTCTTTATTATACATGAGATTTTGGACTTTTGATAGGACTGAACAAGACAGTTGAAGACGTCACCATGAACTCTACGAAATGATGGGTATTTTTCACAATTTCCAGATATTCTATAAATAAAACAATTCATTGATTAATTGAGAAAACAATCGGAAGATGAATTAATAATTGATTAATTAAGTTGCAGCCCTTCTGACATGAGCGAAACACAACTGAGTAGAGTAAAGAAAGGATCAGCATTTGATGAGGTCTATTTTAGCAGCTATAAATGGACGGATCAGCCCCGAAAATCATTCCCAGGGTCAGTTCTGGAGATCTCTAGCTAGCACACACATTTTTATTGCAAGTATTTTCTTTTTTTAAGAAAAAGTATTTAAAACTTTTGTATCAAAATATTGTGATGCCTTGATGTCGTTCCTAAATGATAGATTTTAAAACTTATATTGATCTTAATCACATTTTTTTTCAACGCTTTATATTTGCTGTCTAATTTTTTTTTTATTATGAAAGATATTATTAGATATTCAGATTATACTATCCCAATCATAGCACTAGAGGTACTTTCACCTTTTTAATGATTAAAAATAGATTGAAGTTAATAACATTTTTTTACACTTTATTATGAAATGCTTATAACAATGCTCGGACTACAGCTGTGATGTAAGTTCTATTATTGGTCTTAATGGTTCTGGCCGCAAGGTCATTTTACGCTTTGTGCACAAATTAACGCATTGTTGGTCTGACGTAGACCATAAGTCATTCATTTTAATAGGAGGTGAATGATGAGCAGTAAAGGATTAGCGCCCCCATTGTAGCCACTGCAGATGTTTGCTAGTGGATGATGCAAATAAGTCTTTTTTTTCTCAAAGTTTGCATTAAAACGTACATTAAAAACCTGAAGTAGACGATGAGAGCAATTTAATTTTCAAAAGATTTCTACATTTTTTTTTTTTTTCAATTCCAATCATCACTAAATGGTGCATCTGGCTTTATCCAACACTGAAAAACCACTAAGGATTATGAGATGTAGCTCCACCTCGAAGCGCAACTCTAAACCTGGCCTCAATTTGAGCCGAACAAGGGGCCACGTCAAGAGAAACTAGTGGCTCCATCTGTCAAAAGAGCTCCACTTGTTTTAATGGTGAGCAGCACTAAGTCTCAGTGGGGAAAAAAACAAAAAAAAAACTAAACCACCAAAAAGTCAATAAACCTGTGAAACCTGTGAAAAACAGAATGACACCAAAAAAACAACAAAAAAAAAAGAAAAGAAAAGTACTCTGGCTGCTTTTCCCATATGACACAGACATGGAGCAGTGTCAAAGCATTCACAGGTGCAATGTAGAGGAAAAACTGTCTAGATGCAATCATCATTTTTGGGAGGATGTGGTATGCAAAACCAGTCATTTAATAAAAAAATATATATTTTAAAAAGGCAGGAATTGCTGCTTCTGGATACATTGTAGTGGTATACACATCTCACATCACTCAGTCATCTTTTTCTCGCGTGCACACACAGAGACAGGAGTAGATTTTTGAACACTGCAGAGCATAACCTGTATAACACCTTTAATGCAGCCAGCACTGCGTTAACATGCTTTGTAATATATATCTGTGTGAATTGCACATGATGCAGTGTGTGTCCCTGGCAGACCTTCACAAGGCAAGGCAAGCGCTGTCAGGGGTAAGAGATGACAGCCATAAAAATCCCACAGTCGTGTTTTTAATACAAGCGGGATAAATTTCACACAAGGCTTACAGAGAGGAGGGTAAAAGTTCACATTTTTAAGATGCACGCATGGGTTTAAAATAATTTGGACCGGTGCATCTCCTTGCGTCTTGCACTGCTCTGGTGGATTACAAGCCTAATATTACATAAACATAGCCGGAACCCAAATCATATTAGCAGCAAACCCCCCGTTTGTTTCATCCTCTGCAGACACCCCCCACCCCCCTTCCAAAAAAATATATATATATAACACGCAAACAGCCTACTCACGTTATCGTGCAGGAGACGGAAAGTTGGGGTTTGGTTGCCGGGCTTCAGTAGCACTTCACTTCAAAACACAGACGTCTGTTTTGCTCCGTGTCGTCGCTGGTGTTGAAGGAAGGAGGGAGAAAAAAAAGCAGAACACGGGCTGAGATCAGTTGTACGGTCGCATGTACTGCAGTGTCCACAGTCTGCTGTCGGCCTACTTCTTCTGTTTGATGTTTTGTCATGGTTGGTGAAACAGAAATGGGGCATTATCGCCGCCGAGTGGTGCGGAGCGGCTGCTGTGCGCTCGGTGTTGCTTTTCCCCACCCGCATTCTGCAAAGACACGACCCTACGTTGCCTCTGATTAGCTCTGACGTTGACGTTCTTATACTAAGCCAATCATCTCTCGCCTAAACTAACGATGGGAATGCCTACTAGCCAATCAGAGGCAGAGTAGGGCGGGTCTTCAACAGAATGCGGCGCGAAGGAGTGAGTTTACCTATTAAGCACCAAAATATAAATTCAGGTGTTTTTCATGGATACTGACATGATTTATGAGGAAGATAATTCCTTATAAAGCAAGATGTATCTCTCATTTGGAAATATATTCATTAGTTCATGTAGATTTTGGAATATAAAATAAAGATATAATTTTTTTGGCATGGGCTTAATTGGTATGACATGGGCTTACCGTAATTGATACTGTGACACAGTTTAAGTCCATGTGTTCTCCAAATAAGGTCAACGTCATGATTTATTTACAAAATCTAAACAATATATTGATTTCAAATAATTAAAATCAGCAATTGACTATATGTATTCAGTAACATGTTAAATATTGAAATATTAGGAAAAACCCTTCTGAGAAAAATCTCAAAGGTCTGACTTCAGATGTAACTCCCATTATAATCATCTACTATATTTTTTAGTAACTGTAATGGATTACAGTTACGTCTGCAATATATAAATGTGCAATATACAGAAGTTCCTGAGATTATATACATGTGTACAATGTTCCTGGGACTTACATAGCAATGACAGCATTTTTTTTTAATAGGAGTGGCAGGTTCTGGGAGCTCAGGATGTAAATAAAACCAAGAGGAGTGTAAATGCCTCAACATGAAATAAAGCAGTGGTTCTCAAAGTGGGGTCCGTCCTCGAAGGGTTCCCCAACAAGACTACATAATGACATAATATATGACTATTTTGGTTAGTTATTTCATAGACTTTCTTTAACAAAATGCAAAATCTCATCAAATGAGGTTTCATGGTATAATTTGTGTCAGTTTAGAGTTCCTTGACATGAAACAAAAAAAATTGAGAACCACTGAAATCAAGAATAAAAGCTGATGTGCACATTGAAAATAAAGATCGTGTGATTCAAAGATAACTAGTTGCAATATGTAGAACATAAAGATAAAAACATAGCTATTTTAGCTTCAAATTTGGTCTGAAGACAGAACTTTATGTAGATTTCAGTGCCATGCATAATGAGCAAAAACAGTGAAATTATGTGTCTTCTAATGATTCATATTGTAGCGAGGTGTGAAAACTTCATACTATAACATTTAATGACAGCTTCACACCTGTTATTTCAAAATTTAAACATAGAAAGATAAGACAGAGAATATGAAATTAGACAGATACTAGACACTACCAGTGAATTACATCTTTCACTCTTTATAAATGGCGAGAATATAACTGCCACAATGTGAGCATATATACGACATCCTCATATCATCATGGGAAATGACTGTAAGTCTCACCTAATGCTTGTTTTACACCACGCAGGTGAGCTGTAATCCCTGAGCAGACAGACCACATTAAGAAATTATGAGGAAGCATGTATTATTAGCAGAGATATACCTCAGACCAATATCTGGCACATAAATATTCATACAACTGTTAAAGGTCAGCAGTGATAATGATTTACCAAAAAGACAACCTGCTTTACAACTATTTACCTGCTCAGATAAGTTAGACATAAGCAAGTTAAACTAAAACAGAGGAAATCTTGATATTTTTAATGTAATTTTACAGCTATCAGTTATATCTAAACTCCTTTACTAATGCTCTTAATCTGAGCCTACTTAACTTTAGGCCAGGTTCATACCAACTTTATTTATCCTACTAGAAAAAAAGAACAGCCCTCTCATTCATTCATTCATTGGATCATAGGAGGCAACGCATTGATGCAGCGGGTGTGCCAATGCAAACTAGGACACATTCAGACTGACATTATCCCTACATGAAGAAACACAGCCCCCTCATTCACAAACTAGTATCAAAATACAACCATGCTTCAAACAACAGGGGACAGGTTTAATTGAATTTTGCAGTTGAAACATTCAGCAGTAATAACAACATTTTGAAAAAGCTTTTGATTTTGATGTTGTGGCACACTGTATACATTTTCAAAAGGTTGTTATAATGATGGAAAGTTATATGATAAGTATGTGCTAACTACGGTGGCCGAGACCCGCCATAGCTGCAAATAAAAGTAACGCTGCAAACAAAAACAAACGCTGCTGCAAATAAAAAGAAACACTGCTGCATATAAAAGAAACGCTGCAAATAAAAAGACACACCGCAGCAAACAAAAAAACCCGCTGCAAATAAAAACAAACGCCGCTGCAAATAAAAGAAACACCGCAGCAAACAAAACAAAAAAAAACACCGCAGCATATAATAAAAAAAACGATCCAAATAAAAAAAGACACAACGGAAGTGGATTACCGGGGACTGTGTTTGCCGAAACACCGGAAGAAGAAACAACAACTACAACAGGACTACGAATTGGAAAACGAACTAGAAAGTAAGTGAAAATGGTAGTGTTTAATGTCGCTACATGTACTTTCCGACAGCTTATTACTGTCGTTGTTGTTGTTGCTTGTATGTGTAGGTCAGGAAAAGACGTAAAAGGGACCGTATATGGTTTTTTATTTGTGTTATTACGTTACGTGTTGGACTAAATTCATGGACATATTGAGGAAAGTATTTCGATGTTATGGAAACGGATTTCATATTTCACAAGAATGGATACTTGGCGAGCTGTACAGAAAGTCCTGAGTCATAAGATGATCGTTGTGGATAAAGGGAAGACTTTGAAGGTATGTAGAGATTATAGCTGTTTTTACTTTAGCTGAGTGGCTGAATACTATTACGGCTATGAGCAACCAATATAATTCGTGAGTGGTCTTGAATGAATCAGGGCAACCTATGCTTTCTAACAATGTACGGCATGAATATATATGTTTAAGGGTTGGTGTTTAAAACATTCAGAAGGACTTGTGGCTACCTCCCAACCTCCGACTCGTCCCATAGGCGGAACAGCGTGTTTTAAGTGTCTGCAGTTCCGATCCTCATCCCCATGTTGGCTGAAACAGACAAGTCACCCTCAAACACTACCATTTTCACTTACTTTCTAGTTCGTTTTCCAATTCGTACTCCTGTTGTTGTTGTTGTTGTTTCTTCTTCCGGTGTTTCGGCAAAAACAGTCCCCGGTAATCCACTTCTGTTGTGTCTTTTTTTATTTGCATCGTTTTTTTTATTATATGCTGCGGTGTTTTTTTTGTTTGCTGCGGTGTTTCTTTTATTTGCAGCGGCGTTTGTTTTTATTCGCAGCGTTTTTTTTGTTTGATGCGGTGTGTCTTTTTATTTGCAGCGTTTCTTTTATATGCAGCAGTGTTTCTTTTTATTTGCAGCAGCGTTTGTTTTTGTTTGCAGCGTTACTTTTATTTGCAGCTATGGCGCGTCTCGGCCACCGTAGGGCTAACAGTTCAACAATAAGAATGATTGCAGTCAGGAGCATATCTGTAAGTAAATCTCAGGGACTTCTGCATATTGCACATTTGTATATAGATGATTTATTTCTACAAAGATCCAGTTTACTGTATATAATATTTTATTTATTTTACCATATTTTTGTCTCATTTATTATTGACCCTTATGCTGGAATCAATAAAGATTCATCTTATCTTATCTTGCCATTAGCTTCATCCAGTCAAGTTATGAAGTGCCACAGTCGCACTCTCTCTCTCTCTCTCTCTCTCCCTCTCTCTCTCTCTCCCTCTGGCACCAAAAGACAGTAACATTGAAATATATCTACTTCATTTGATTAATTTGGCCAGCTGAAGATTCATAAACTTTAAATACATTTTTGCACAGAATGAGGCTTGTGGATTTTGGCCCTCCTTCACTATGCAGGGATCCTCTAATGGCCAGTAACAGGAGGAATGAAAGAGGAAAAACAATTTCAATGTTCATTTGAGAACCTGACTATTATTTCAAGACTTTCAAGACTTGAACGATTGTGAACTCACCATTTAAATCACAGAAAAAGAGAGCAGATACTCCAGACACAAGTGAACACAAATTTAAGTAGTAAAATGCAGGATGTCGATTAACAATGATCAACATTTATCGATGTATGCATTTCCATTTTGCTATTTCTACAACTGAACTTACACAACATAATCTGAAACATTACATTCATACAAGATTTTACAGCATCATGGATGAGAAACATCATAGGACACTATGTACCATTATAGATGTTGGCTTAATTAATAAGACAGTTAATAATGTATGCATATCATTTTATTTTGATATATACAAAACCCAAAATTGTGTTTCGAATCTTGGTCAATTTAAAACCATAAATTATAGGATTTATCATAGGTGGTATGATAAGGAATTCTATTGCAAGAAAATTTTGAAGGAAAATTATTTAAACCAAATCGCATATTCATTACATCAAATAGTATCATCACAAGAAAAATCACAAAGGAGGTCATATGAGGCACACATGTTTGCATAAACTTTGTCCTGTTTTCTATAGAATTCACACATGTTTTGATAAGATGCATGTAGGACCAAACTATAAACAAAACATTAAGAAAAAAAAACATTGTTAAAATGTATCCAATAATGTTGTTAATAAGAATTTCAGCTGAGAAACAAGCAAGTGTAACAATAATCCCATTTGAGCAAAAGAGTCTGCGGATATATTGGCCGCATAGTTTTAATCTAGAAGTTATAAATGTCTTTACAGCCATAATGCAGAAAGGTGTTGTCCAAGAGAAGCATAATATCTTAAAGAGTTTTTGCATTGACATGATAGCGTGGTACTGCAGGGGTCGACATATAGCCAGATATCTGTCATATGCCATCACTGCAAGAAGAGAAATATCAATGCAACTAAAAGAGTTAATAACTAGAGCCTGAATAAAGCATCCAGCATAAGAGATAACATGGATAGGAGAGAGCAGATCCCAGAGCAATTTAGGGTAAAAACCAATTGATCCATAAAGTCCATTTAGGAAAAAAGCACATAATAAAATATACATTGGTTCATGCAGGTTTTTATCCATGATGATTGTCACAATAATACAAATATTTACCAGCAAAATCAAACATTAATACAGTAAAGTGACAGAGAAGATAGCAAAACGGTGGTTCTTTGTTTCATTTAATCTTGAAAGGAAAAACACAAAAGTAACATTATCCGTCATACCAGGACCGCTTTTTTTGCTTTCTCATGTGCTGTGAACCCCCACCTGTGTCTGTTCTCTCTTTTGACTGTTTTTATCTTGTTCAACACATGAGCTGGGAATTGAAACCTACCAATCAATGATCCGGAGAAGAGTTCATCTTTTATGATGTAATTGCAATCTTCACACTTCCTTCATCACATCATCATATTTCTTTATCCTTCAAGCACACTGAATGGATGTTAAATCAATTATATTAATGCTCTCTTTTACTGCCATGGCTAATTAATAACCCTTCTTTCTTCAGTCAGACATTGACTATGGACTCAAATATTTTATCATGCGAGCGAGTAATGTTCAGAAACTAAAATAAATGTCTACAGTATGTTGATTGAATCATACAAGTGTCCATTTTATATTTTTTCATTTCATAATGATATTGGTCATACTGAGGCTATACAAAAACACAATCCAATGCAGATATAGCACATATTTATGATGTCCTAGTTAGAGCATTAAAGGTAGAGTCAGTGATTCTAATCCAATACCAGTGAATTCAGTGAATATCCAGAGTACATGCAAACTCCTATGACCCCTCAAGTATCCGTACGATGGTGAAGAGCTGGTCTAATGTTCCAGAATCCACATTGTTCTTCCAGTAGCAGAAAATGGCCTGAAACAGTCAGAGCAACCATATATGTGCATGTGTTACAGCTCAGCAGCTGTTTTCAGCAGCTGGAATAACATTAGGGTTAGGGTTACAGTGAACACACACACACACACATCACCCCATCATACAGATCAGATCTGGAGATTATTTTATATTAAACCAGTCAGACAGATGTCCGTTGTTGGGAGAGTGGGGTAATCTCTTATACACTTACATTACTTTCAATTAGATAGATAGATAGATAGATAGATAGATAGATAGATACTTTATTAATCCCGAAGGAAATTAAGGCATCCAGTAGCCCATATTAAGTCAGGTCATACAGTCAGTCAATCCAAAAATAAGAATAAAAAATCAGTCATCCCTCTCCTACAGTGTGGAGTTATAAAGCGTGATGGCCCTGGGGACAAAGGACTTCCTCAACCTGTCCCTTGAGCATGACAGCGACAGAAATCTGCCGCTGAACATGCTCCTTTGTCTGGTTAATGTGCTGTGCAGGGGGTGGCGGTCATGGTCCATTATTGACAGCAGCTTGCTCAGGGTTGTCTTTTCCGCCACAGATTTCAGGGACTCCAACTCAATGCCAACAACAGAGCCAGCCTTCCTCACCAGCCTGTGAGGTCGCCCAGTGTCCCTCTTACTAGTGCTGACTCCCCAGCACACCACAGCATAGAAGAGGAAACTGGTCATGGCAGACTGGTAGAACATCAGGAGGAGTTTGCTGCAGATGTTGAAGGACCCCAGCCTCATGAAGAAATAGAACCGGCTCCTTCCTGTAGAGGGCATCTGTGTTTCCTGATTACCTCCACATTATCCCCCTGTCAGTGCAAGGCTTATGTTAGCTGTTCAGCTACTATTATCAGACTATTATCTGTCTGTCCATTATTTATGTTAACTTGTTTTCACTGATCAGGCATTCAACAACAATAATACAAATCTGGATACAAATGGAGATTTTATATTGACTTGCAGGTTTTAATTCTGATGTTTGATCTGTCACTCAGAAATATAAGTTAAAGTAGAGAGATGCTCTGTGTTTATTTATCCTGCGCTGGTCTGTGTTACCCACAAGTATGCTGTGAACAATCCCATCAGCTAACAAGTCTGACAGTTCGCAAGATCTTCACCTGGTTGATGCAGCTCTGAGGTTTTTTTGAGCAATTGAAGTTCTTGTATTTTATAGTAATATTGGTCATATTGATGCTGTACATAAACGCAATAAAATGGGGATATAGCACATATTTGTCATGTCCTAACCAGAGCGTTAAAGGTAGAGTCAGTGATTCTAATCCAATACCCTTTTTTCTTTGTCAAATTCAGTGAATATTTCCTCACAGTCCACTAGCTGTTAATCCTGTGCAGAACAATTCTCTTTCGTTTCATCATTATATGTAATACCTCTGACTTTAACACATTGTCATTTGATACATCGTTGCTATAAAAATATTGGTGATAGCTCAAAGGTTGGATGGGTGCTAAAAGGTAGATGATATTCATAAAAAGAGGTCATTATTGTGTTTTTAATGTTGTCTCCATTTGATGACTGAGTTTACAGGAATAATAGTTTTGCCATATTGGACTGCTCTTCCATCATGGGTATATTGGGGTTAATAAGTTGTCTCTCCTCAGGCTATTTAATTTGTTGGGCAAGGTGTCACTCTACGTGTGACATTACGGAGAAGGGCATATGCCACAATCATGTCACATGAACTTTCTGAGGGCACATAAAGTTGAGTGTTCAAAGTTCTCACAAAGGTGATGTTACATAAAAAAGCCAGTTGAAACTTGACGGCCTTCCCAACATGTATTTTCAATTGAAACAAAATAACTTGAAGAGTCAAAAAGACACTGAGTCAGGCAGAGTTCAATGCAGTAATAGATTTACTGTGCATAAGTAAACCGGGGCTGGTCTGCGGACCAGGCACCCAATGACAATCTGTCACAATCTGCCTAACCCTAATCCTAACCGTTTTATACACATCCGGTTTCATTTAAGGTGAAGCTTATTTGCCCTCACCCTGACCTTCCTCTCACACATGACATCAGTGATGGCCTTGAGTCTTAGAAGCTTTACTAAACCTCTAATACATCCATATATGGCTTGAGCATGCTGCAAAATGTTGACTGTTATCTGCCATGATGGCCTAACAGCAATGCCATTCTGTGACACCATCATTTTATATTGCAGATAACTGTTTATTCCAATAGTGAATGATTATATAACTTAATCAATACTGTATTGATAATATCTAAAGAGATGGGAAAAACATCCCACAGTAAACAAGGTGTACATGCCAATTCCCCAAGGTCAACTAGGGCCCCAGGGAATGATTTTTTTAGAGGCTAAAATTTATGTAAAAAGATTTTTAGGACATGGGAGCAGAAATTCAGTGATGCAACTTCAAATGTTAACTAGGACATGGGAGCAGAAATTCAGTGATGCAACTTGAAATGTTAACTTCATGTTCAACATGGAAAAAACACACTTCTTTTGGATCAGCAAAGCTTACACATGAACCACAAAAAGACACTAGAGATGAGATGGCTGGTAATACAATACAATAATCAAAGAGCCAATTTTGTGAAGGACACAGTAGATGTAGTAAAAATCTATGTAATGCATTTAGTGAAAAGTATTAAGATAATATTGGGTTTACAAGGATGATCTGAGATGTGAACACAAATAGTAAAAAATAACCAGACCATCAGCTAAAGACAAATGTAAATATGCAAAAAAAATATAACAGTAAAAAACATGAATTTGAGTTGAATAAAAAACAGTCCCTCTTTTTTGAGATCTAATTGTATGATATTATTTAAAATAAATGCATTATTGTACAATTATGAGTGAACATGTGAGACAAAAGTCATTTGATTTTTAAATAAATGAAACCTCGAATTTTGTTCCGAATTTTGGTGAGTTTGAAACCATAAATGATAGGATTCATTATGGGAGGTATGAGAAGAAATTCTATTGCAAGAAAGTTTTGAAGGGTTTGAGGCAAACCTTTTGAGCCAAATCGCATATTCATAACATCGAAAAGTATAGTCACAAGAAAAGTGATTAAGGAAGTTAAATGTGGCACACATGTCTGCATGAACTTTGCCCTGTTTTCTACAGAATGTACACATGTTTTGATAAGATGCATGTAGGACCCAATGATGAAAAAACCATGAAATACATAAATGATTATAGTTATGTATGCAATGATGCTGTTAATAGTAGTTTCAGCTGAGGAACAAGCAAGTTGAACAATAATCCAATTCACACAAAATAGCCTGCGAATATACGAGCTGCACAGCTGTAATCTAGATGTGAGAAATATATTAACAGCCATAATGCAGAAAGGTGTTAACCAAGAGAAACACACTAAATGAAAAAGTTTTTGCTTTGACATGATAGCGTGGTACTGCAGGGGTCGACATATAGCCAGATATCTGTCATATGCCATCACTGCAAGAATAGACAGATCACTACAAGCAAAAGAGTACATTACTAGAGCCTGAACTAAGCATCCAGCATAAGGGATAACATGGACAGGAGAGAGCAGATCCCAAAGAAATTTGGGGTAAAATCCTGTTGTTCCATAAAGTCCATTCATGCAAAAAGTACATAGTAGAATATACATTGGTTCATGCAGGTTTTTATCCAAGGTGATGGTTACAATAAGAGAAATATTAACCAGTAAAATCACACAGTAACACAGTAAAGTGACAGAGAAGATAGCAAAACGTTGGCTCTTTGTTTCATTTATACCAGAGAGGACAAAAAATGTTATTAAAGAATCATTATCCATTAGTGTTTAAAAACACTATAATGATTTGTGTCCTGTCCTGTTTAACTATCTGTGTAATTAACACAGCGTCTACAATCTCTTCTCACTGTTATTAATATGTTGGCTGACTACAGGAGCACACGTGCTGGGAGTCCAAACTGACCAATCAATGGTCTGGAAGAGCTTTAGTCTTTCATCATGAAGACATGAATGCATTTGGGGCTATCCACTATTTTTTATCAAAATTTCTTTCATTTGAAATTTTCTTTTGAAACATAGCATAGTTTGAAAGAAACATGCATGACATAATGTTATAAGTATGGCATAGAGAAATCTGACTTGCAGTATTTTTTCTATTTTTGCCAATATAGCGCAAGTTTACTTACTATTCAGATGTTAACTGTACCCTAATAGACCTTTTTTCACTGCAGATATTTTGACTTGAGTTAGATTTTTGTATCAGTGTACATACATAGGGAATATTTATCATATTATCTTTCTCCTCATTATGGACAAATATAAAAGTGGCTCAACACAGGCTGCTCCATCCTCAAAATCACCCTTAAAGGTTGAATATGTAGAATATTTATTAAAAGCTATATTTAAAAAAAATAATAATACAGCCACGGGGCGTTTTGAGGGGTACATAATGAAAGTATTGCTTTTCCATTAAAAAAAAAAAAAAATAGTCTGAATTAATATTTTTAAAATTTTTTGACGGTTTCGACACTGACGTTCTGACACGTTCTGTGTACATTGTACCAGCCATTTAGCGGCCGGAATTGCGGGTTGCCAGGGTTATTTGTTGTTCCAGTGCAGCTACTGTATGCTGGCACTGGATGAAATGGAGTTGTAAACAAGCAGAGCCGTGTTGGACTTACTAAAACCAGCGTTTTTTGCTCTCAAGTACAACTTTTCATCACAAAACTTCGAAGGTAAGACACAATATCTGTTAGTCGCTGTAAATAAGTGGTTGTTTACCTTTGTATTCTTTGGCTGCTGGTTCACTGAGTTTTTAGCGCAATAATAGTGGTACTGTTGAACTCACCAGGGTCTTAGCTTTCATATGAGATGCTATTTGTTTGTGTACCATGAAGTATCAAAACGGTAGAAATGGAAATGTGGAGAGTGGGTTGACTTTCTGACGCTATTCGGATTTTGATATTTGATCATTAACCTCTTAACGCACGCTGTTCCGTTCACGGGACGGGACGGATGTTAGGAGGTAGCCACACGTTCTTCTGCATGTTTTAAACACCAACCCTTAAACATATATACTCATGCCGTACATTGTTGGAAAGCTTAGATTGTTCTGATTCATTCAAGACCACTCACGACTTATATGGTTGCTCACAGCCGTAATAGTATTAGCGATTAGCTCGGCTAGCCACTCAGCTAAGTGAGAAAAGCTATAATGCCTACATACCTTCAAAGTCTTCCCTTTATCCACAACGATCATCTTATGACACAGGACTTTATGTACAGCTCGCCAAGTATCCATTCTTGTGAAATATGAAATCCGTTTTCATAAAACCGGAATACTTTCCTCAATATGTCCATGTATTTAGTCCAACACGTAATGTAATAACACAAATAACAAACCATATACGGTCCGTTTACGTAATTTCCTGACCTGCACGTCCATCTCAGAGTACACGTGACTAGATGTTTACGACCGTGAGCCTCTCCTGCTTCTGACGACACCACACACAAGCCAATCGGTGTTTAGGATTAGGCAGTACATGCAGAGACATTGCTGCTACTCCCACTGGCGTTACAATGTAATGTACCTCGGTGGTTTCAAGTCAGTTACAGCGAGGGTATGTTCGCTTCCTGTTTTCAAAATAAAAGCACCAACTCTATCGTTATGGTTTTCTTAATAAAAGGCAACGGGTGTTTTATTTTGTGAAAATGACCGGAAGTGCGTTACTCGCTACGGCTAACTTAAGTGGCTCCGAATTCGCAGGAACACAACTTTAAGCAGATGTTATTTGGACAAATTAGCGTCACATTGTGGATCTAAAGGGCTACTTTCTCACCTAAAAAGGTTAGACATGTGGATAAAGTGGTATATTTACAGAGTTAGAGCTAAAATAAAATCCGGCACCGGACCTGGCAACCCGACTGCTGGAATTACTTTTTGGTTGTTGCGACTACGATCTCGAGACATTAGATGGCGTTGTTCTGCTCATTCTACAGATTCTACCTTTAAAACCACAATGGATTTTCTTGACCTCAGCCAAGAAGTGGTTTTGTGGTATTATGATTTTTTTTGTCATGCATCGCTGTTTGTGCTATTATTTGAGGCTAAATATACCTAACGCATACACAAAAATAGGGATTTCATCTAGCACCATAAATCTTATGGATAAAGAATTAAACTTCCACACAGAAGAAAACATGCACTTAAATTTAATAAAAATCAAGTTCAATATTTTGACATATAATTATGTGATGTGAGTTAATATAAATCATTATTATAGGAATCTGACTTTCTTTAACATGTTAGAACATGTGCATCATTGAATTTCAACATTAATGAACACCAGAATTCTGTTACAAATTTTGGTCCATTTGAAACTATAAATCATAGGATTCATAATAGCAGGTATGAGAAGACTTTCTATTGTAGTAAGTTTGGAAGGCTTTGACTCAAATATTTTAAACCAAGTCATATTTTCATAACATCTAAGAGTACAGTCACAAGAAAAGAGATTACATGTAGCACGGATGTTGGCATGAGCTTTGCGGTCTCAGATACATGTTAGAACAAATGAAAACATGAAATGCATCAATTATTATTGTTATTTATGCAATAATGCCTTTATAAGTAAGTTCCGCTGGGGAACAAGTAAGTTTAAGAATAAAATTCACACAAGAGAGATTGAAAATATATGAACTGCACAGTTTCAATCCAGATGTCAGAAATATATTTACTGCCGTAAGACAGAACCAAGAGAGACACACTAAGTTAAAGAGATTTTGCTTTGATATCATAGTGTGGTAGTCCAGTGATGTACATATAGTCAGATGACATTACTGCAAGATTAGAAACATCAATGCATGAAAAAGAGTTAATTACGAGAGCCTGAAGAAGGCATCCAGAATAAGAGATAACAGGGACAGAGACATTTTCAGTTCCTATCAGTGCAAAGCATTTCGTTTACAAGATTGATCTGAGATGTGAACAAAAATAGTAAGAAATATGACAGTACAATTGACTGGACCATGAGCTAAAGACAGATAAAGTAAATATGCAAACAAATATGTCCAGTGCGTGAACCAAAAAAAATAGTTAAGCATCTTAAATCATAGGGATTAAAAAAAAACCTAAACAGTAAAAAACATTAATTTGAGTTTAATAAAACTCTGTTTTGAGATCTAATTGTGTGACATGATTTAAAATGAATGCATTATTGTACAATTTTGAGTGAACCTGTGAGACAAAAGTCATTTGATTTTTAAATAAATGAAACCTCGAATTTTGTTCCGAATTTTGGTGAGTTTGAAACCATAAATGATAGGATTCATTATGGGAGGTATGAGAAGAAATTCTATTGCAAGAAAGTTTTGAAGGGTTTGAGGCAAACCTTTTGAGCCAAATCGCATATTCATAACATCGAAAAGTATAGTCACAAGAAAAGTGATTAAGGAAGTTAAATGTGGCACACATGTCTGCATGAACTTTGCCCTGTTTTCTACAGAATTTACACATGTTTTGATAAGATGCATGTAGGACCCAATGATGAAAATACCATGAAATACATAAATGATTATAGTTATGTATGCAATGATGCTGTTAATAGTAGTTTCAGCTGAGGAACAAGCAAGTTGAACAATAATCCAATTCACACAAAATAGCCTGCGAATATACGAGCTGCACAGCTGTAATCTAGATGTGAGAAATATATTAACAGCTATCGTGCAGAAAGGTGTTAACCAAGAGAAACACACTAAATGAAAAAGTTTTTGCTTTGACATGATAGCGTGGTACTGCAGGGGTCGACATATAGCCAGATATCTGTCATATGCCATCACTGCAAGAATAGACAGATCACTACAAGCAAAAGAGTACATTACTAGAGCCTGAACTAAGCATCCAGCATAAGGGATAACATGGACAGGAGAGAGCAGGTCCCAAAGAAATTTGGGGTAAAAACCTGTTGTTCCATAAAGTCCATTCATGCAAAAAGTACATAGTAGAATATACATTGGTTCATGCAGGTTTTTATCCAAGGTGATGGTTACAATAAGAGAAATATTAACCAGTAAAATCACACAGTAACACAGTAAAGTGACAGAGAAGATAGCAAAACGTTGGCTCTTTGTTTCATTTATACCAGAGAGGACAAAAAATGTTAAAGAATCATTATCCATTAGTGTTTAAAAACACTATAATGATTTGTGTCCTGTCCTGTTTAACTATCTGTGTAATTAACACAGCATCTACAATCTCGTCTCACTGTTATTAATATGTTGGCTGGCTACAGGAGCACACGTGCTGGGAGTCCAAACTGACCAATCAATGGTCTGGAAGAGCTTTAGTCTTTCATCATCTAGTTCCAAAATCTGGACAAAATAAACAACATAAAACATGAATGCATTTGGGGCTATCCACTATTTTTTATCAAAATGTCTTTCATTTGAAAATTTCTTTTGAAACATAGCATATTTTGAAAGAAAAATGCACAGCATAATGTTATAAGTGTACGATAAAGAAATCTGACTATTGTAGTATATTTGCTATTTTTGCCAATATAGCACTCATTTACTCACTATACGGATGTTAACTGTACCCTAATAGAGCTTTTTTCACTGCAGGTACTTTGACTTCATTTCGATTTTTTTTATCAGTGTACATACATAGGGAATATTTATCATGTTTATCTTTCTCCTCATTATGGACACATATAAAAGGATGGGTAAAAAAGTGGCCCAACACAGGCTGCTCCATCCTCAAAATCACCATAAAACACATTTTTTTTCTGACCCTCAGCCAAGCAGTGGTTTTGTGGTATTATGAATTTTTACTTGTCATGCATCACTGTTTGTGCTATTATTTGAGGCTAAATATACCTAACGCATAAACTACACTACTATCTTATCATGGTGGAGGGGTTTGCGTGTCCCAATGACCCCAGGACCTCAGTTGTCGGGGGTTTTTATGCCCCTGGTAGGGTCTCCCATGGCAAACAGGTCCGGGGGGAGTGGCCAGACAAAGGGTAGCTCAAAAAGACCCCTTATGATGAGTTCTATAAATGGTTTTCCGTGTCCCTCGCACGGATGCGGCCTTGCGAGGAGAGCTTCGACCATGTACCGGGAGAGGCGGGGGACATTGAGTCCGAGTGGGCCATGTTCCATGCCTCCATTGTTGAGGGGGCTGACCGGAGCTGTGGCCGCAAGGTGGTCGGTGTCTGTTGTGGCGGCAAACCCCGAACCTGCTGGTGGACACCAGCGTTGAGGGATGCCATCAAGCTGAAGAATGAGTCCTATAAGGCCTTATTGGCCTGTAGGACTCCGGAGGCAGCAGGCTGGTACCGGCAGGCCAAGTGGAGTGCAGCTGCGCAGGTCACTGAGGCAAAAACCCGGACATGGGAGGAGTTCGGTGAGGCCATGGAAAACGACTTCCGGCACCATCCGGCATCTCAGGAGGGGGAAGCAGTGCATCGTCAACACTGTATATGGTAGGGACGGTGCACTGCTGACCTCGACTCGGGACGTTTTGGATCGGTGGAAGGAATACTTCGAAGACCTCCTCAATCCCACCGACACGCCATCCGGTAAAGAAGCAGGGCCTGGGGACTCGGGTGTGGGCTCGCCTATCTCTGGGGCAGAGGTCGCCGAGATGGTCAAACAGCTCCTCGATGGCATGGCCCCGGGGGGGGATGAGATCCGCCCCGAGTTCCTATAGGCCCTGGATGTCGTGGGGCTGTCATGGTTGACACGATTCTGCAGCATCGCGTGGACATCGGGGGCAGTGCCTCTGGATTGGCAGACTGGGGTGGTGGTCCCTCTTTTTAAGAAGGGTGACCGGAGGGTGTGTTCCAACTATAAGGGGATCACACTCCTCAGCCTCCCTGGTAAGGTCTATTCGGGGGTGCTGGAGAGGAGGGTCCATCGGATAGTCGAACCTCGGATTCAGGAGGGGCAGTGTGGTTTTCGTCCAGTTCGTGGAACTGTGGACCAGCTCTACACCCTCTACAGGATCCTTGAGGGTGCATGGGAGTTTGCCCAACCAGTCCACATGTGTTTTGTGGACTTGGAGAAGGCATTCGACCGTGTCCTTCGGGGAGTCCTGTGGGGGGTTCTCCGGGAGTATGTGGTATTGGACCCCCTGATATGGGCCGTCCGTTCCCTTTATGACCGGTGTCAGAGCTTGGTCTGCATTGCCGGCAATAAGTCGGACTCGTTTCCGGTGAGGGTTGGACTCTGCCAGGGCTGCCCTTTGTCACCGATCCTGTTCATAATCTTTATGGACAGGATTTCTGGGCACAGTCAAGGCGTTGAGGGGGTCTGGTTTGGTGACCTCAGGATTGGGTTACTGCTTTTTACAGATGATGTGGTCCTGTTGGCTTCATCAAACCATGACCTCCAACTCTCACTGGATCGGTTCGCAGCCGAGTGTGAAGCGGCCGGGATGAGAATCAGCTTCTCCAAATCCGAGTCCATGGTTCTCAACCGGAAAAGGGTGGAATGCACACCCGGGACGGGGATGAGATCCTGCTCCAAGTGGAGGAGTTCAAGTACCTTGGGGTCTTGTTCACGAGTGAGGGAAGGATGGAGCGTGAGATCGACAGGCGGATCGGTGTGGCGTCTGCAATAATGCGGACTCTGCACAGATCCGTTGTGGTGAAGAGAGAGCTGAGCCGAAAGGCAAAGCTCTCGATTTACCAGTCGATCTTCGTTCCTACCCTCACCTATGGTCATGAGCTTTGGGTGGTGACCAAAAGAACAAGATCGCGGGTACAAGCGGCCGAAATGAGCTTCCTCTGTAGGGTGGCTGGGCTCTCCCTTAGAGATAGGGTGAGAAGCTCAGTTATCCGGAGAGATCTCGGAGTAGACCCGCTGCTCCTCCACGTCGAGAGGAGCCAGATGAGGTGGCTCGGGCATCTTGCTAGGATGCCTCCCGGAAGCCTCCCTGGTGAGGTGTTCAGGGCACGTCCCACCGGTAGGAGACCCCGGGGAAAACCCAGGACACGCTGGAGAGACTATGTCTCTCGGCTGGCCTGGGAATGCCTCGGGATCCCCCGGGAAGAGCTAGACAAAGTGGCTGGGGAGAGGGAAGTCTGGACTTCTCTACTTAGGCTGCTGCCCCCGTGACCCGACCCCGGATAAAGGGGAAGAAGACGGTACGGTACGGTGCATACACAAAAATAGGGATTTGATCAAGCACCATAAATCTTATGGATAAAGAATTAAACTTCCACACAGAAGAAAACATGCACTTAAATTTAATAAAGATCAAGTTCAATATTTTGACATATAATTATGTGATGTGAGTTAATATAAATCATTATTATAGGAATCTGACTTTCTTTAACATGTTAGAACATGTGCATCATTGAATTTCAACATTAATGAACACCAGAATTCTGTTACAGATTTTGGTCAGTTTGAAACCATAAATGATAGGATTCATAATAGCAGGTATGAAGAGAATTGCAGCAAAGTTCGGAAGGCTTTGACTCAAATATTTTAAACCAAGTCACATTTTCATAACATCTAAGAGTACAGTCACAAGAAAAGAGATTAAATGTGGCAAAAATGTTGGCATGAGCTTTGTGGTCTCAGATACATGTTAGAACAAATGAAAACATGAAATGCATCAATTATTATTGTTATTTATGCAATAATGCCTTTATAAGTAAGTTCCGCTGGGGAACAAGTAAGTTTAAGAATAAAATTCACACAAGAGAGATTGAAAATATATAAACTGCACAGTTTCAATCCAGATGTCAGAAATATATTTACTGCCGTAAGACAGAACCAAGAGAGACACACTAAGTTAAAGAGATTTTGCTTTGATATCATAGTGTGGTACTCCAGTGATGTACATATAGTCAGATGACATTACTGCAAGATTAGAAACATCAATGCATGAAAAAGAGTTAATTACGAGAGGCTGAAGAAGGCATCCAGAATAAGAGATAACAGGGACAGAGACATTTTCAGTTCCTATCAGTGCAAAGCATTTGGTTTACAAGATTGATCTGAGATGTGAACAAAAATAGTAAGAAATAAGACAGCACAATTGACTGGACCATGAGCTAAAGACAGATAAAGTAAATATGTAAACAAATATGTCCAGTGCATAAACCAAAACAATAGTTAAGCATCTTAAATCTGTATATTCTATACAGCAGAAAACATTAATTTGAGTTTAATAAAACTCTTTTTTGAGATCTAATTGTGTGACATGATTTAAAATAAATGCATTATTGTATGATTTTGAGTGACTTAAACATGTGAGACAAAAGTCATGTGATTTTTAAATAAATGAAACCTCGAATTTTGTTCCGAATTTTGGTGAGTTTGAAACCATAAATGATAGGATTCATTAAGGGAGGTATGAGAAGAAATTCTATTGCAAGAAAGTTTTGAAGGGCTTGAGGCATATCTTTTGAGCCATATCGCATATTCATAATATCGAAAAGTATAGTCACAAGAAAAGTGATTAAGGAAGTTAAATGTGGCACACATGTCTGCATGAACTTTGCCCTGTTTTCTACAGAATTTACACATGTTTTGATAAGATGCATGTAGGACCCAATGATGAAAATACCATGAAATACATAAATGATTATAGTTATGTATGCAATGATGTTGTTAATAGTAGTTTCAGCTGAGGAACAAGCAAGTTGAACAATAATCCAATTCACACAAAATAGCTTGCGAATATACGAGCTGCACAGCTGTAATCTAGATGTGAGAAATATATTAACAGCTATGGTGCAGAAAGGTGTTAACCAAGAGAAACACACTAAATGAAAAAGTTTTTGCTTTGACATGATAGCATGGTACTGCAGGGGTCGACATATAGCCAGATATCTGTCATATGCCATCACTGCAAGAATAGACAGATCACTACAAGCAAAAGAGTACATTACTAGAGCCTGAACTAAGCATCCAGCATAAGGGATAACATGGACAGGAGAGAGCAGGTCCCAAAGAAATTTGGGGTAAAAACCTGTTGTTCCATAAAGTCCATTCATGCAAAAAGTACATAGTAGAATATACATTGGTTCATGCAGGTTTTTATCCAAGGTGATGGTTACAATAAGAGAAATATTAACCAGTAAAATCACACAGTAACACAGTAAAGTGACAGAGAAGATAGCAAATCGTTGGCTCTTTGTTTCATTTATACCAGAGAGGACAAAAAATGTTATTAAAGAATCATTATCCATTAGTGTTTAAAAACACTATAATGATTTGTGTCCTGTCCTGTTTAACTATCTGTGTAATTAACACATCATCCACAATCTCTTCTCACTGTTATTAATATGTTGGCTGACTACAGGAGCACACGTGCTGGGAGTCCAAACTGACCAATCAATGGTCTGGAAGAGCTTTAGTCTTTCATCATCTAGTTCCAATATCTGGACAAAATAAACAACATAAAACATGAATGCATTTGGGGCTATCCACTATTTTCATCCAAATTTCCATCACTTGAAACTTTCTTTTGAAACATAGCATATTTTGAAAGAAACATGCATGACATAATGTTATATGTATAGAATAGAAAAATCTCACTTTTACAGTATTTTCACCAATATAGAGCTTGTTTAGTCACTATACAAATGTTAACTATACCCTAATAGACCTTTTTCACTGCAGATATGTTGACTTGATTTAGATTTTTGTATCAGTGTATGATATAATATTATATATTTAGCATTTAAAAAAAAAAAAAAGGACAGATTGCTCCATCCTCAAAATCACCCTAAAAATGCATAGGACATGAATGTTCTCCATGGCTTCGGGATGGCATGTTACAGTACCAAGCCTCGTCTGGTCTCATTTTCTTGCCGCTTATCCGGGGTCGGGTCGCGGGGGCAGCAGCCCAGACTCCCCAGCCACTTTGTCCAGCTCTTTCCGGGGGATCCCGAGGTGTTCCCAGGCCAGCCGAGAGACATAGTCTCTCCAGCGTGTCCTGGGACTTCCCCGGGATCTCCTACCAGTATATATTATTATAGTCAGTATTAGTATTAGTATTAGAATTGAAGTTTCAAAATCTAAATGATCAGTCTTTATTCACTCATCACTTTAGTTTGACTTAATGATGAAAAAGCATTTCTGTTACTGTTTCTCACCTGATCAGAAGCGAAACTGACAACTTAAGACAATTTAGTTATAGACAGATAATATTTCTATAGGACAGGATTGTAATAAATATCATTGATGTAAACATTAAACAGCACAAAGTAATGTAGTTGTTATAAAATTAGTGTCTGTATTTTGCCTCTCATAGTCGGGTCGGACTAAGGTTGATAGTTAAGATCAAGTGCATACTTTAGTGTAAGTATCTTACACACTGTTCCTACTTGAACCATCACCCATCTCCCCTCATAAGTGGTCTCTACTCCAAACTGAACCACACATTTATTTTTATAAATACCTCATTATGCATTAATAAATGGGCGATTAATTCCTAATGAAGCTTCCAGAGAGCAGAGAGAGTTTATTCTTTAGGTTTTACAGTATTTATTTAAAGACACTCACAATCACACTATATTATGGTTCTTTGGTGCCTAAAACAAGAGAACATAGCAGCCATAATAATGATTTCAATGAATGATATTCAATGTGAAGAAAGTAACACAATTTTTTAATAAATACAAGTTGAATTGAACCTGGAACACCAGAGCCTTTTTAATTTGTCACACATGGTTACGTCACCGCAGTCATTTTCCCATGGGGAATCTTGAGTCCAACGTTTCAGTGTGTGCAAGTAAAACACAGCAACTAAGGTTTGAGATCTATAACAAGATGCAAAAACATTTATTGACCAAGATAAAAACATGAATAACTTCCTCTGTTTTGGTGAGCTGGTAATTTTCCACTAAAGTTGTATTCTATTCTCTTCACTTCAGCTCTATGAAGATTTCCACACATTGTCTAATGGCACTATCAGGCCACACAGTTTATATGATTACTGTACTGATCACCTACAAGCTTCATGTACATGGAGCCTAATATTTCGACTATAATAGGTTTAAAAGATCAAACAGAACAAAAAATGTGTCATATCAACATCTCATTCAGAATAAACAGGTCCACATGGATTGAAATTTCCATCAATTGGAGATTGATCTAAAGAAAAATTGTACCATGTGAATGACTTAACCTGATTACTTTCTACACATGCCCTCTGTGGGGACGATACATTACTCCACTTCCAAAAATTGGCGGCTTCCAAGCTGAACAGGGCCTCTGTGGAGAGTTTCTTTGTTTGACTCTTAAAACTCTTAAAGAACTAACATTGTTTGATGCCATGGCATAACATTACCACAGTAATGCCATATAACAATCCGCAGCATCTCTCTTACACAGTGTTTCATATCAAAGCCATTGACATATATATTTTCTGGATTGAGTGAGAGTGAGGCATTGTTGGCCAGAAGGCTACTGTGACTTTTAGAGTGGAAACAGGAGAGGTAAAACACACCCTCAATGAAAAGGAACACTGAATATGTCATATTTAAATAGAAATACCAGTGAATTTATAAAACTGAAATGTTTAACTTTGAATGTGGTCTAAATATTCTTTGACAAGTCCTTTTCAAGATGTACTTGGTTTATTTATAAAGCCAAAACCACACACACAACAGTAGATGAACCTTTATAATACAGAAACTCAACATTAAAATGCGCACAAAACAACACACTAGACAAATGCACAGAACACAAATGCTGATATACATCGCTTATCTCCTTATAAGGAAACTGTAAACTGCTTATAAGAAATAGAAAGATGGCCACATTTCTTTTTCAGTCTACAAAATTGTGCATTTCAGCCATTATCTCACACACTAAACCAAGTTACTCTGCTGAGTCTCACCTGGTTGAGCTTTTGTGTTGCAACTTCATGTTGTCTGCATGTCTCCTGGATGTTACAGTAATGTATGCTGTTCACTGACACTCCTGTGATCATTTAACAGTTACAGATTTTCACTTAAAATCACATTTGTTTGGCATCCTTAGACAAAACGTACAAAACTTGTGCACATCGTGTGACAAGTTGACACACACAAGAAGATGAACAAACAGCAGCTTAATATTTAATGTGAGCTGTAGATAAGATGTAGATATGCATGTGAGGATATAAATATATACTTTAAAGCTCAAAATGAAGATAGTCTCGCTGCACTGTGGGGATATCCTGCATTAACATACATTATACAATTATGTTAACTAACAATAACTTCATTACAACTCAGGTTTTAAGAGTGAGAGATTGTCACTAACATGAAAAGTCATGACTTAAAACTTTGCATCTGTCCTTTTTATATACACCAAATTCAACACTTTGTTACGGATCTTGGTAAGTTTTAATCCATATATAAATGGATTTACAACTGGAGGAATAAGTAGAAATTCAATTGCCATAAAATTATTGAGGTCTTGAGATAAATCAGCTGATCCAAATCTCATGTACAATAAATCCAGAAGCACAGATATTGAAAAAATAATTAGAGACACTAAATGTGGCATGCATGTCTGCATAAATTTCCCTTGCTTCTCCTTGGATGACATGCATGTTCTTATCAGATACATGTAAGACCAAATAATAAACACAAAATGTCCAAAGTAAAACAACATATTAAAATATGAGACTGCAGTGTTTGCTTTGACTGGTGAGCAAGCGAGAGAAACGACCATCCAGTTTACACAGTAGACCTTGTTTATGTGTGAGCCACATAACTTTGATCCTAGCAATGTAGCTGTGTTCATAAACATACAATAGAGAGGTAAAAGCCAGGAGAAAAACACAAAGACGGAGACTCTCTGTTTAGTCATGATCGAATGGTAAACTAGAGGTCGACATATAGCCACATATCTGTCATATGCCATCAGAGCTAAGATAGAAAAATCACAGCAGGTTGATGAGTGTATTACAAAACCCTGCAACATGCATCCAGCATAAGATATAACATGAGATGACAAAAGATCCAGAAGGAATTTGGGGTAAAAACCAACAGTTCCATACAGTGCATTGATGCATAGATTACACAAGAAGATATACATGGGTTCATGGAGGTTTTTATCTATAATAATGACAACAGTAAGAGCAACATTTCCCAACAGAATAATTAAATACCACAGTAAAGTTAGCAAGAAGAGAGCAATTCTTTGTTCCCATGTAAAATGTAAACCAGAAAGAGTAAACATTGTGACAACAGAAACATTATCCATCATCTTTAAATGTTTTTGAAATTTCAAAGCATAAAGAGAAGAGAAGAGGAGAATGAAGAGTACACAGAGACAGCACATCGTCTGCTCTGTGTGACCATGAGTGGTGACTGATACCTGCTGTAAATCCTTTTCTCCTTCTGTTGGAAAACAACTATTTGCCCTTGAGATTCAAACAGGCCAATCATTTGGATGTCAACGCTATCTTGGGAAGGACCAAAACTATCAACAAAAATGTTACCAGGGTTTTAGAAGTAAACTAAAGCCTCAACTTGCTATAATTAAAGTTTCAAAATCTAAATGATCAGTCTTTATTCAAACACAATTCACATGGTCTTCATTTTGAACAACGCTTAGAATATAACAATAACAAAACTGAATTAATGTATTAAACCGAATCATACACATAAGTGATGAGTTTGACTTAACAATGAAAAAGCATTTCTGTTACTGTTTCTCACCTGATTAGAACCGAAACTGACAACTTAAGACAATTTAGTTATAGACAGATGATATTTCTATAGGACAGGATTGTAATAAATATCACTGATGTAAACATTAAACAGCACAAATTATTGTAGTTGTTATAAAATTAGTGTTTGTAGTTTGCCTCTCATAGTCGGGTCGGACTAAGGTTGATAGTTAAGATCAAGTGCATACTTTAGCCGATGAGAAAATTAATGAAACTGGGATAGACTGAAGTGTTGAACAAATTAAAAACTGTTGGAAAACTTTAAAGACCACCTATTGCAACAAGAGTGAGTTCGACCCAGGCGGGGAGTTCGGGTCCTCTGAAACGAGGCCAATGTGGAAGTAACTTAGAACTACATTCTATCAAAAGGCCACCAGGGGGCGACCGTTTTGGTGTCAAAAGGACTTCCATCTCAATACAAGTCGATGGAGAATTCACCAACGGAGCCCATGGCACAAGCTACTGCCAAGAAATTTAAAGCACAGTTACCAAACTACTGATATTATATCTTCTAAAGCTTGATAAGCTTATGTTATGTATATGGCCTCAATTTCATATCACACAGCTTTGTATTATTTTGTTTTTGGCCTCCTTATTTATTTATATACTTATTTTATCTTTTCTGCTTTTGTATTGTAGCTTCTGGTTGTTGCAGTGCAATGCCATGATGCCTAAGCTACAAACTCTCAAATGGTCCTATATGAGTATGTTCACCTGTGTGTGTGTAATTGATACATCTATATCTCTTTTTATGATGTACAGTATATGTATTTGTGGATTTACTTAACCAGGTAGATGCTAAGAATCTGTGTGAAAACAATGTCCAAAAATTATTTCAGTATTCTGTTTAGTGACAAGCAAAAGTTCTCTAGTCCACTTGCTCAAAATACGACATTTCACTTCTTGTTATGAATGTTCATACAAGCATAACCACTCTACCCTCCAGACATTTATGTTTTTGTGTGCTTTAGAAATGTCCCACTCTGTTTTGGGTGGCGACCATCTGCAATTTAGGTCACTGTAAGAACAGTTAAGAGAAAGCACATGGTCGTGTAAGAGGCTGAAATTTTATGGCAGAAAATTATGCCAGGAACCGCTGACAACTCCCGCCACAGTCTCTTGACGCCGGCTGTGCCATCGTGGTCTTACAAGGTATGTGCGCTTGTCATAGAAAATGAAGGGGCCTCATTTAGTGGGTTTTTTGGCATTTTGATTTTTACGACAAAATGTCATCCTGTTATTCCCTGGGCAGTACTAACGACTCTAAATTGGAAAAAAATATTGTTTAACGGCACATCTGTTGCTCAGGGGGATCAGAAACAA
The DNA here is from genome assembly GCF_027409825.1 of Scomber japonicus. Taxonomy (NCBI): domain Eukaryota; kingdom Metazoa; phylum Chordata; class Actinopteri; order Scombriformes; family Scombridae; genus Scomber; species Scomber japonicus. The sequence goes on from NC_070588.1 coordinate 9,044,231, forward strand.
ACAAAAGATAATTATGAAACACATGTGATGTCATCTTTTGCCTATCTTTAAGACTGTACACTTTTCAAAACAGTTGGTCATACTGCACACACACATTTGTCATGAGTGATGTAAGGTTACTGTAATGACTTTCATTAGTCCCTCAGGCCTCCTTAGAGTCCATCTCTGCCATGACATCTCCAGTGTATCCTCAACAGGTACTCAAACATAGAGCTTGGGGAAATGTATAGATTATGAAAAAATTACATTATCAAGACATTAGACGCCACAAATGTAAGTTTAGCTCAACTTCACTGATGCAGTGCTTGATTGTGTCAATGCTTAAATGAGACCCCACGGGATGGGACACTGTATTTTTTATAGTAGATTAATTGAGTTGAAAATGGTCAACAGGTCATTATCTCCATTATCTCTCGAGGACAATTAAACACGCTTTGCTACCCTAGAGAGCCATCCAGGGTAACCAAAAGAAAACAAAGATGTTTTTCAGTTTAGCAAATGGTCAAGGAGAAAGAAGAAAACATTTTGAAAAGTGTATACATGTAATAAACAATATGTTCAGCCAGTGGTTTTATGACCCCACAGAAAATTATGATCACAAACGTACTGTAATTTCTTATTCATAGCACTTAGCACTAACAGTGACACCTTTATAGATGCATGTGTAGTCATTGGGCACTTCCCACTTGAGATGAATGACATCCAACGTGTAGCCCAAGTTGCCCGAATCTGAATGCTGACGCTAGGCCAAAGACTTCTGTAGTTAATTTTCAACCCAGGTCTGCACGACTCAAACCTTGTCTTAAAAGAGTAGTTAACAAGAATAAGTTAACCTTTGATACTAAAATAGTTACATCTCTTAACAATTTTATCCAAAAATCCTATGGGACACATAAGATAGAAAGGTTAAGGTTGTATCTTGAGGAGAACAGAGACAAAATGTTATGAGATGTGAATGAAAACTACAGTGACAACAGCTGCAAAATGCATGAGCTTAATTAAGTAACCAAGCTTAGTCATAAAATGCAGTAAAAGTGTGTTTTATGAAAGCTAAGGACTCTGTATGTTATCACTTGAAATGTATTGACAAGAAAGTAAAGTTCTGTGCTGACAGCAGTTGGGCTGTCACACTTAGGGTTGCCAACTGAATCAATCCCGTATTTAGAAACAAAATTACACATCCCGTATTGAGCTGAAAAGGGACGCACTTTGTCCCGTATTTTCTCCTCCACTTTTCTCAAAACTATAGACTGCAGCTTTAAGCAGGTCAGTTCTGTTAAAGATAAAGATTTATTTTATTCTGTTAAGTTAAGCAGGACAGATTTCTGTTAAAAAGATTTGTTATTTTGCACTAAAATCGTAATTGTTGAATAATAATTTGTTTTCCATGTATTTGTATCACTTAAAAACATGCATCGAATTAAATTCAGGTTTGAGTCAAATGATTTAAAAATCGTTTCACACACACAAAAAACGGCAAAGACTTTCACCAAGCCAGGAGGGGTGAACGCAATCGGGTCAACCGGCATGACCAACTGTCCCTTATTTGTTTTTCAGGGAGTTGGCAACCTTAATCACACTCAACAAACAAATATTTCACGCCCAGTGACGTGCTTGTTTCAAAGGTTTGTAAGCACAAGTTTTTATTCTTGGTGCAGTAATTACAATCCAGTGTGCTGTCTATAGTTTTCCACTGACTCTACTATATTATTATGCTGCAGTTAAAATGTGCAGTATAACATGCAGATATTCTCTGGCCATAAAAGGGTTAAGCAAGAGGCCCTGCCTACCTGTTACGTATTGTTAGGAAGTCTGCAGCTGAGTTAATGGGACTGAGAGCAGCCTTCAACTGGTAAGACACAATTTTCTCTCTTTCCTCCAACTTGTAGCTATATCTTCTCTCAAGTGTTATTCTGTAAGTAACTGCTGAACACTGCAACTGTTTCCATGTCTGTCTTTCTGTCTGTCTGTTGGGTATAAAAACAGAGAGGGAAAAACTGCACTTCAAGAACTGGGTGAAGAGCTAAATCCCAGCAAGACGCAAAGTGTGTGAGAGTCGTGACAGATAACAGCTTTTAACAACGCAGGGACAAGAATAGACAACACACAATAAGAGAGGAAATAACATTGCAGGTGAAAAACACTAAAAACCAGAAAACAAAAAGCAAACAAGATAAGAGACTGAAGGAGTTTTTGCAGCAGAAGCCTGCACAAGTTTAACTTACAGAACAGAAAGAGAAGAGTAAAAGAACACCATCATGTCATACCGTCTGTTTGAGGGAAAGGATCATGCATCCATCTACCAAAAGTACCGTATTACACCTCCAGAAGAGCTCAAGAACATTATTCTTCAATACCTAGACACGAAGGTATGACCAAATACAGTATACAGTTATTATACAGTACACTGTCATTATAGAGCATATAAGGCCTTTTAATATGGCATTCTGCTTATTTGGAGAACAAAACTGACAAGAAGTAAAGCACATCTGTTAAAATCCTCAGAAGGGACAGCCACATGTGCTGGCGGTGGATCTGGGATGCGGCACGGGTCAGAATTCTCGGCTACTGGCGCCGAACTTCCAGGAAGTGGTTGGTATCGACATCAGTGAGTGTCAACTGGAGGAGGCCAGAGCTGTGCCAGGGTACTCCAACATCACATACAGGTGTGTAAGCTGCTCCTTGTGGACATAACTACACTTTCTTTACAAAACAAGACCATTAAATCATCATGTTCCATCATTAAATATGTATATTTAAAGGAACAGTTCAACATTTGTGCTTGTTTGCTTTCTTGTTGAGGGTTAGATTCGAAGATTGAGCGGTCTCTCGTATGTATTTGTTCAATATGAAGCGGCCAGCAGATGGTTAGCTTAGCTTAGCATAAAACCTGGATCTTTCAGAAGAAATAGATGAAACAGTCCCACACATAATCAACCATAAACCACAAATTGTTGTATTTACATTTTGATTGTTGTTACATTTTCAGTCTTTATACTAAGTTAAGCTAACTGGCTAACTTTTACAATGGCTCTAAATTGTATGTATAATATCTGTATTTGTAGTTGGAGTTACAGGTATGATGTGTTCATTGTGTCTGCAGGAAGGGGACAGCAGAGGAGCTTCCATTTCCAGATGGCTCTGTAGACTTGCTGACGGCAGCATCAGCAGCCCACTGGTTTGACAAGTCACGATTCTTGGCTGAGGCAAGTCGAGTTTTAAAACCTCGCGGCTGCATGGCTCTGCTTGGCTTCAGTGACACTAACACCAGGTTCCACTACCAAACCTGTGGAGAAACAATCGGCCACATCTATGAAGAGGTGAGTGTGGACTTGGAATTTTAGAGGAATCAAGAAGCAAAAACATAGTATAATATTCATAGGAGCAGGTCCTCTTCCATGGAGCTCACCATGTTTCTACTGTAGCTCAGATACCACTAAATCCTACACACAGGTTCTTTGAGGGCCTCTGGTGGAATAATGTCTAAGGATATTTTTCTAACTTTTTTGCCACTTGGGGGCAGCAGAAGTCTAGAACTCTTCTTCTCTGTATTTTTTGTCTCTATCAATCCCTAAAGGTGCGTTCCCGTCAAACGTCGAGATTACATATAAAGTCAATGCAAAGATGCGAATAGACGCAAATTCGTGCCCGGCGACAAGATACACGTGTCACATGTGACGCAATGGATGTGTATGCCGCGAAATTTGCGTCAATGTACGAGTTGAAAATTTTGAACTTTTGTGGTGAATTCATGTGACTCCTTGCCGCCTATCAGCGTTGAGATTCTCCCGATGTCACTGACGTGCTATATCCCCAGTTAGCATAGCTGGCTTTCCCAAATAAATACCAAAAAAGAAAAGACTTCGTCGAGGGACTTTTCAGGGCCAGCATCTAATGGCTGTTGTTTGCACTTTAATGTACTTTCGTATCGGCTTCAGCCTGAAGCTGTGGTAGTTGCAAGGTGAAAGTTCAACACTTCTAAAACGCATCTTATTTCATTTTTACATTTTCAAATACATAGTGATCATAACACTTATTTACATTCTTCAGGTGAAGCAGAAACTGAAGCCATACACTAGCAGTCCGGTGGGTGTAGCTGATGGTAAGCTAGAAGAGCTTTACCGTGCCATTCCTTTCCCAGACAAAGAGAGGTAATACCACACCAATACCTAATGATGCCAGAAATTGTCACAGTGCAGTATTTGATTTTCTTTTTTTATGTAATAATAACACATCTTTATGTAACGATACAACAGGATTGAGTCTATTCCGGTGAACTGTCCGATCTCAGTGAGGAACTTTGTGGGTTTCATGCAGTCCTGGTCCATGTTTCAAGCTTACAATAAGAAAGACCCCCAGACTGCTGAAAACCTACTGCTCAGCACACAGAAGAGGTAACCTACACACACACACAAATGCATTCAAACTGAGATATAGAACAGATAACTGTACATTATAAACTAATTTTTGTCTTCTTCAGTCATCCTTTAAAAAATAAATAAATTAACCATCCAAAGTTTTTTAGTGTTGCTCTGAGCACTGAGTTGAGTAATCATTCACTGCATTGTTTCACAGGTTTCTGGAGGTGATGGGAGTCACGTCTCCTGACACTGAATTAGAGTGGCAAATGGAATATTACTGTGTCCTGGCATCAAAACCAAGATAATCAACAATATACAGGGATGTGTGTTTTCAGAGACAGAGATGTGTGTGTCTGTATCTCAGAGATATTGAAATAAACATATCTGGATATACCGTTTTCCAAGCAATTTTCTTGCAAACTCACTTCAGTCTAACTGGATATGTTATCTGGCAGACTTATCACCTTTACAACACTGCTGGTGTGTCACTTAAGAGACATAAGAAAAAATGTTGAGACCTATTAACAATAGATCTCCTGTTATACTGTTATCTTCTGTTAATATATAACAAGAATTCATGACAAGATGACTGGTTACTGGAAACAAAGGAAGCTTGTCAGTCTAACTTTATAGATAACCTCTACTGTAATATGCCAGTTTTCTTAAACATAAAGTGTATTTCATTTGGCAGTGAAACTACCTAAAAAAACAGTTTCCCAATAGCACAGCTGATGTCTTGCTGCCTTGAAGGCACACTGAGAGGTTACATAACTTGAATTCTGGTATGCTTTGGTTTAAAGGAGGAGACAGGTATTTTTAAGCCAAGCTCTTGAAAAAAAATGTCATAGTTGGCGGGCCCATTTATTTGTTATAACTGCTTCACTGGCCATTCTTTATTCTCTGCTCTCTCTCTCAGTAGGTAGAAGATGCTTTGTGCTTTGCTTTGTGCAACATCAATGAAGCTGAAGCACCTAATGTTCATGGCTCATAAAGTAACTGAAGGCAAACAAATCTGTGCGGTAAAAATGCATCTTTTCAATTCCATTTAATTTTTATTTATATTCTCACAATCATAAATAACAGCATAAGTTATCTCAGGGCACTTTTCACGTAGAGCAGGTCTAGACCGAGCCTTTTATTTTACAGAGACCCAACATTCCCCCATGAGCAAGCAATTGGTGACGGCAGCAAAGAAAAACTCCCCTTTAACAAGAAGAAACTCTAGGTCTAGCTCTAGGTGGGCGGACTCTGCCTTGACCAGCTGGGTTTCATAAACAAATGAGAAATAAAATACACAAGTGATATTATACATTTATACATGTTCTGTTTTATTTTGATTCATCGTACATATGGAAATGAAATGTATCTATGGAAATGAAATGTATCTATGTTACATGTAACTTGTTTTTTTCTATATACAGCTGCATTCAACACAAATTTTCCCTTGTGGACAATAAAATATATCTTATCTTATTCACTTCTGCTGACCACCACATGTACTGTTGATGTTTCTCATGGGGTGTCACATTTCTACAACACTGACAATGAATACATGACCTCCTTTGGTTAAAGAGTATCATGAGAATAAGAAATATGAGAAACCAGCCAGTAGATTCAGACAGGGGAGTGTTGCACATGGGATGCTATTGTAATGCTTTCACAAATACCATTCTTTACTCACCCACATCATCTCTGTGGCTTTTTATTGGTTCTGACAGAAACACATACCATCACGTGACCCATACGCTGACCCTTACTCACACAGACCTTTGAGCCTGACCTGGATTTTCATTGAATGTGATTATCATGGGTTACATTCAATGTGTTTAACATCAATGCATTTGTTATGCACAGAAAGAAGTTCAAAATATGTCACATCTGTCATGGATAATCATTGTTTTTAGACACTTAGTGTTTTTATTCTTTTGGTTTCCCACGTTGCACTGCTGTTGTCGAGTCCCTTTATGGTGTTTATGTGCTCTTTATTTTCCCCAGCCAATCGGTTCCTTGCATGTTCCCCTATCCAGTTCCCCAATTTGTATTTTAGCCCTGGTTTTCAGTTCAGTCTTTCAGTCTTTTTGTTCAGTTTTGTTTTGTCCTTGTTTTGTTCTGCTTTGGCTGCTATATTTGGATTAAAAAAAGTGATACTTCAGTATCTGCAACCCCCTGTGTCCTTCATCTTGGTCCATCTCCACTTACTGCCCTGAGAACATTATATAAAAAATCATTTAGGAGCTGTCCCTTTAAAGGGTCTCATTGTCAAACACACCATGTTTCAGTAGAAGTAGTGGGACCTCCCAGCTCCCAAGTACCCCACTGTTTCTCTCTTTTGTCTCTCTATGTGTGTATATGCGTGTGTGTGTGTGTGTGTGTGTGTGTGTGTGTGTGTGTGTGTGTGTGTGTCTATCTGACTGCAGGCAGAGATAATACAGTCTTTTCAACGTGGAAGATAGCTCCTCTTTTCCACTGAAAAAAAGTCTTCTTATTCTAAATCTGCTGTTCAGAAAGTTAGTCAGTAAAGCAGTATCCACCAGCTATGGCTTACCGTCTGTTTGAAGGCAAGGATCATGCTGCTTCCTATTGGAAGTACAGGATTTGTCCATCAGATCACCTGATACAACAGGTGCTTGACTTCCTGGAAAAACAGGTAAGCAGGGTGGCTTCACCATTTATTGTTCTGAATTTTAAATTAAACTCGGCATTACTAAGTTTCCTCAAAAGGACTGCAGACTTCAAACATGTTATGCTGTTTTTCATCTTATTACTAATGGATAATGTATAATGTCTTATAGCACATTGCCTATTTTGTCAGAAAGGTCAGCCCTATGAGCTTGCAGTGGATGTGGGCTGTGGCTCAGGTCAGGGCACTTTGCTGCTGGCCAAACACTTTGCTTCTGTGGTGGGGACAGATGTGAGTTCTGCCCAGCTGGAAATGGCTGTGCAGCATGCTAAAGAGCCAAACATCACATATAGGTAAGCATGAGCTAACTGAGACAAAATGTTTTAAACACTAGAGTCTGTAGAAAATATATTTCACATAAAATACAAAAAACATATTGAAAGCATTCTGCAGGCAAACAGGACTTTTTTCCTTTTGACATAATTAAGTCAATTTAAGTCTATGGATAAAGAGGGTTACCTAAATCTGAGATCAAGCAACCCTTATAAAATGCACAGTTAGGCTACGGTATATGTTTGAAGGGAAAAAACCCCCAATACATGACATAAGATCGCATTTTTTCCTCAACTCTGAGAATGTGTTAAGCTACTTAATCGAAACTTGGCCAAAGCAGGAACAATGAGACCCTTGTTTGGTGAAAGTCGGTCACGCAGTGAGGCCCATACAACAGAACAAATGAACTCTTAACACAGGATAGTGTTGTTTGGATTCTCACACTTTAAAGTTGAGTTTAGGAGTGATGGATTTTAAATTACACTCAATTACAATTATTTTATAATTTATTTGAAAACAAAAATACCAGATACATTTTGAATTAATCTGCAATTCATTTATTCTGGCAATTCATGTAGTATTATTAATATTGTTATTATTCACATTTTTTGTCAGCAAGTTTTCTTCCACTTCACTGATTTTCCAAAGTTGCAGTGATTAATCCTCTGTGCAGAGCATGATGGGAATAAAGACAGCAAGAAACAGGCAAAGTTCAAATCAGTGAACTGTGACAGAGAAGGCATGCAAAAAAATCACAGTGAGTGCAGTAAACGATCACACCAGACATTCAGTGTGCACATCTAAAATGAATGTAAATTAGAGCCACTAAGTGCACTAAGCCCTGGGTTAATATTCACACAGCAAATTTAAAAAGTTGGTAGATAATTCAAGAGCTGGTACCTCACAAACTCGTAACCTTTATACTGCCAGTAGCTTTGTTCTGGATCAACATCACACACGCTGTAGGTCCATGTGTTCACTAGAAAAAATATTTCATGCTGCAAATTTCTGCTATTGTTCCATCTTTAGACAGTGTGTGGCTGAGGAGCTGCCATTTGCTGACAGCTCAGTGGACCTGATGACAGCCATGTCTGCCTTCCACTGGTTTGACAGGCCACGCTTTCTCAAGGAGGTCCACAGAGTCCTGAAGCCTCATGGCTGCTTGGCTCTGCTCAACTACACCATTGACATGGAGCTCAGCTACCCCGACTGCTGCCCTCAGACACTCAACCAAGTCTGCAAAGAGGTTCTTACAGAATATTGATTATATGAATATATTCACACACATATATAATATATGAGTCATTTTATTGTGACTGAGCACTCTTACATCCTCAACCACATCTGCAGAGCTGGATATGAGACCTTTTTCTATTGTGAAGACACTTAAGTTATGGGCACTGATTTCAGGGCACATGGTCAAGTAAGCGGCACATATACAGTTAACCTACATCAACATGCATTCATAATTACTCAATAAATCAATAATGCACTCTCAATGTTGCTGTCCTAACTAGATCAGTGGTTTCCAACACGTTTTTTTTTCTCCATTTTTCCATTTTTTGACATATCTGTGTAGTTTTGTTATTGGGACGATGGGGACAGAGTTCAAGAGGTACCTCGACACCTTAACACATATTGCTACATAGTTCCCACCCAGATGGGCTCCTGCAGACCTTTTGAGGTGTTATGGAGGAAATCTTGAAACAATGAAAGAATAAGACACATCATCATACATATATGTTGTACATGTAGGGGACGTATGGTCCCAGGGTGCCTTGGCACTGTCACAGCATCTGAATCTACAAACAAGCCTATATAAAGTAACAGCTAAAACCCCTTCAATACCCAGGTAACCAACATAGAAGCCCAATATATTCCTCCCTATAGTGGCGGTTAGCTTTCTTCACACTATAAAAAGTACCTGAGCCCCTATTTCACTTATTTGGTGGAGTGGAGGTAGTGAGTTGGTGGATCTGTTATTCCAAGATAAAAACAAGGAGACAGTGAGTTGAAGAGACAGCCTCGTATGTGTTACTACAATCAGTCACATCCTCATGTCATATTCATTGAGATTTTCTTGCAGGAATGTTGCACAGCCTTGCATAAAAAATGAACCACAGCATCATCTGGTGGATATTATGGGTAAAATATTCATCAACTGAATGGTACAACTCATCTCAATGCAGTTAGGTTGCATATAATTTTTTCAACAAGTCAACAAATGATCCAGCTGTTGAAATCAGACACCATTAAAATGTTGAATAAAGATATGAACACAAACTCTGCATACATTTCACACACAGATAAGTAGGAGTTTGAACTACTTTATTGTTTAGTAGATGAAGCAGACAGAAGTAATGGTGTTATGAGTCCTCATCTCTTGGTGTTTATCAGTTTTATGCAGCCTTGCATCCTTACCGCAGTCCTCACCTCGGCCCCAGCTCGATTGAGTTGTATAGGGAAGCCTACGAAACCATCCCTTACCCTGACAAAGAGTGGTGAGTGACAGCTGACATCTTTGTTCCCACACATACAGACTCAGATCTGAAGATTTTCATCAGCCAGCAGCTCGTTGTGTCATGCAAAAACATGTTTAGTCACAAACATGAAAGTAGGCTGGCTTTAATTTTTGGGCAGACTTGAATTTCTCTCATTCTTGCATATTCTACTGGGTGTAATTTCACTAATAGCCTTCTCTATTTAACTGGGTGTAACGCTAACTAAAGACAGATGGATTTGTATCTACACCAAATTCCACATTGAATTCATAAAAATGTTTGTACATGTATGTTTATCTATTGACTGCACATGTACATGTATGTTTTTACTGTATGCATTGCAGGCAGGAGTGTATGTGGGTGAGAAAGCCCATGCCTCTGTCCAGCTACATGGGGTTGGTGGAGTCTTTCTCCAGTTATCAGGCTCTGCTGAGAGATGACACGGAGAAGGCTATCAGACTTTCCGAAGACATCTGTCAAAGGTAAATCATGCCTTACATTTAATAATTGCAGTTTAATACACGTATTTGTCCATAACTGATATGTACATTAACCTGATGAACATACAAAGTACATGATTGATTTCTTTTGACAAACTGGAACAAAATGTAGCCCACGACCAACATTTTACATGGAGGTTTCATAAATACTTTAACATGCTGGAGAGATATGATGAAACTCTCTGTCTCCTGTGCTCCTCTCCCCAGGTTCATGTCGGTAATGGGGGTCACCTCTGCACAGACAGAGGTGGTGGTGGGTGTGAAGTATTTCTACCTGCTGGCCTGTAAATCACAGCAAGCCTGACTCCTGTCAGCACTCACATTTGCAAAGTCATGAATGTAGTGAAAGACACAGAAATGTGTGCTACTGTACCATCTGGGGTTTTACAAACTTTTCTGTGTTTTTTTTTTTTACATTTAAAATATGGAAATTTAAATGGAATAACAAGTTTTACAATAACAATTTGAACTCTTTGCTACAAATGCCAGTAATTTAAAGGAACAGTTTGACATTTTGGGAAATACTATTTGCTTTTTTTTGTTATGAGTTACATGATGATACCACTCCTTTCTGTAGAGTAAATATAGGCTATAGCTGGATCCAGCAGACTATTAGCTTAGCACAAAGACTAGAAACAAGGAATATAGTTAGTCTTGTGTGAACCGTGTGTCATTTTTACACTTAGATCCAGCTACATTGTCACCATAGAGACATGAGAGACGTATTCTCATCTAAAGCTTTCCTAAAATATCAAAGTAATACTTTAAATTACACTAAATACTGTTTTATATAAAACCTGCAAACATCTAAATTGACTCTACATTATCTTTATCAAACATCCCTCTTCCTCTCATTTTAAGGTGCTTGTTAGTGATTTAGTGAAATGTGCTGAAACCTACCATGTATCCATTTAATAATTTTGGAATGAATGGCTCACCCTTCCTGTGTGAGGGTCAGACAAGCTGTACAATATAATAAATTGGAGAGGTTGTTTTACAAAGTACCACTAGAGGGAAGCATTTGATCAAAAGTATCAGTGATAATTGGCATGGCATAATATACTCTAGTCAGGACAATTTTCATAACTTCATAACCTCATCACCGACACATGATCATATATAAATAAAAAGTGACTTATATCACAACTGTGCTCTCTTGTCATGTTTTACCTGTATACAGTATCAGCACCATTCTCTTGAAGGAGAAAGTGAAACATATTAAATTGATGTTCTTTATTAAAGTCTCTTTGGGTATGTGAATTAACCTCAACACACATTTAACATATGAGCAAACACAATCAGCTGTCTATAACTCATAAGTTGTAACATGGCCCAAACCTGGAATACATGCAGTCACTAAAAATTACTTTCAGAGACCCCTCTGTGTATTTAAAGTCCTATTAACCAAATTATGTTTCTTGATAGATTTACCTGTGATTGTGTTCAGAAAATTGAAGATTTTTATTTATTTTATTCCAATTTTTCCAGAAACCTCATTAAGTACATCTACTATATTTGGGCCTGAATTTGTGCTTTTGTTTATCACTTTAGTATATTCTCTGAGATCTTCTAATTATATCTTTGTCTTCCAACATCTCTGATACAACTACAGTTTTTCTAAAATGTGAAATTGCAGACTACCACAGATACAGCACAGTATTTGTGTGCCTAAGACATTTTTATGGTTTGCAGAAAAGCTCCAGAATAATCCGTCTTCTCCTTCTATTGGTCGTATTTATCTATTTGTTCTTTACAGGGAGCTCCTCGGCAGGAACATGCCATTTATACTGTCTGTGCTGTTGAATAATCCTGTGTTTGGGCCTGTGATCCTTTATCAGTCTCACATCATGTTTGTAATGCTTGTCACACTCGATACACTGAAATCCCCCTCCATCTTTACACCTGGGCGGAATTGTTCGCATCAATCATTTTCTATCACTGAAAGATCTGCTGTGATATACCCTTACACTTTTTTGACTTTATCCACTTTCTCACAGATAGAAACATCCCAGGTGCCCCTTGTGTTAAGTCTGGTCTCTTCTTTGAGTTCTGAATCATCTGTTTTAGTGTTGGCAGTGCAGAGGGAAGCTCCAGTCCTTTTTTTAAGTAGCTGCTGGCTTGACTTTAGGCCATGGCTTGACTCTGTTTGACTGATGCAGCTGTTCTGAGTGTTTATATTTTCTGCACCTGGTAGCACCAGACCAGCAAGTTATCAGTTTTTATCTTCTGGCAGGCAGCTTTTTCATTTTCCAACTTGAACCCAGCTCTGTTCCAATGTGTGGATGTGTTTGTGTGAACAGTATACTGTATCTTAAACAGTAATCACAAAGAGTTATTTTGTGGTCAAAGCCATCACAGAGTATCTTACTATCTGTTGGATTCTTCTGTTGACCTACATGCAGTGCAGTGCATCATGTTATTGGTATGAAGGATTGTTGGCGCCGTGCTGTAGTACAAAGAGGCAACTTCAGTGCCACTGTGTTTTAAGCCTGACTGTAAAAAGCTTGAATGTTCTGAATATATATTATAGTTATCACAGTTTAAATGATTTGTGTCTTTGTCTTCACCATTTATTGTAGTGATGGACAAGAATGTAGTAATACTCAGTAAACATGCAAAAAAGTAAAAAAGTAATATCTTAACATTTTTTATTATAATGGCGTCACAAACCTAGAGTCTCAGAACTTCGAGTCAGCAACAAAGAAGGTAATCACACATGCATAAAGCTTCTAAAATAACATTTATCATCAACTTAAGTGAAAATATATTAATGTTAGTCATCTAAGTCAGTAATGAATGCAATGTGTGGATGAGTGAAATACGTGATAATTGCAAACAAAACAAAAAACCCTAACCCATCTGGCTGGTGGAGGCCTGGAAGACACCTAAATAGGCTGAGGAATAAACTACCCAGGTGGAGATACTTTCATGATGTGAAATCATGCCCACTAATTCCTGGGCCAGGAAGCCAAAGCAACCTTTTAAGCAAAAGGAAGAGAGGAACAATGGTGACTAATACAAATTGAGAGTTTCGATTAACATCTGTTATCTGTTGTTGCAGCTGTATGAGCTGCAATATGAGCTCAGATATCCAAATATTTGCCATTGTCTGGAAGATTATTGATGGAAAACACAGCTTAAACCACTTCTTATGCACCTGCTGAAAAAATTCGGCACACTTCAAATGATTTATTATTGATGTGTTTTGAATATGTCCTTAATCTTGAAGTTATACATATAGATATGTATCATAAAAATAAAGGATATGGTTGTTGATTTTCTATATTTTTGGTACTGACAATTGTTGTGATATGCATTTCCTAAACAAACTACCATGACCAAGCTCTCTATGGTGAAGGAACATTTCAGCTAGAGCAATTATGTAGCTCATTGATGTGGTTTCAATAGTTTTTGGACAACAATGGAGTACTACGGCACAGAGGAATACAATATATCAGGCTCTGGATACACATACAGTACTTGTAAGTAGGATCAATTCATTGTTGGTTATATGAGCTTTGTTGACAACAAGAAAATTATGGAAAATCACCAGCCTTATCTTTTAAATACTGGATATTTCAGGAGTCATACACAACAAGAAGTCCACCCCATAAAGATGATCAAATGAAACTACTTTTCTGCACTAATTTGAATATGCAAATATGTGCTAGGGCTTATTTGCATACTCATTTGTATTGATCAGAGGAAACATCTCTCTGTCTTCTCCTCCCATTTAAGTCAAAGGGGATTTCACTGATCAAAAACAAGTGCTCTAAAATCATTTTTAGGTGTTAAGTGTAAGTGTGTGTATTAGAGAGCGAGAGAGATAGCATCTTTGAAGTCTTTCATCTTCCTGTGTGACAGCTGAAGATGGACTTTCTACCTCTTTATGTCAATGGTGCCAGGCTACTCGCCCTTTCGGTGTACTCTTGATCTGCTCAAATCCGGCAGAGTGAGTTGGACCGACGTCAAACTGAATGAGTTTTTCTGTCAAACAGTGAACATATCCGGTGTGTCTGCTCTACAGATGTTTCCATCTCCTCAATGAAAGTGATGTAACACTATTCGCAGGATCTCTGCTAAAACTAAAAGCCCTACTTGACAACTGCGGATATTTACAAAATCTCCCTTACATGTCCAACTAATTGGAGATATGATGACTGTGAAGGCCATGGGATATGAGTCACATCATTTTCATACTCGTCAAACCATCCACTGACCCCTCAGGCCAAAAGATGGGGGCATTGTCATTCTAGAAGAGACCACTCCCATCAGGATAGAAATCTTGATCACTCAGAACTTTGTATTGATTTGCAGTGAGTCTTCCCTCTGAGACAAGTGGAGCCAAAAAATGCCAGCAAAATGCCCCCCACAGCATAACAAAGCCACCAGACCCACTCAGACCTGTGACAGTTTTCCCTTTACTTTGCCCCTGTCTTTATAGAGACATTTTACACCTAATCTAAAGGAACCCTTGAGGGGAAAATGGATATTGGGAGCCACTAATATCACTGCTATCTTAAAATGTCTAGAATGTGGCTCAATACAGCACCAGTCAAATGTTTGGACACACTTTGTCATTCCAGGGAATGGGAAGGTGTGTCCAAACTTTTGACTGATGCTGATTGTCAAATGGGAGCCTGGTAGACGTTAACTTGCAACACGAAGGTACTCACCATGACGTACCTATGACTTTAGTTTTAAAAACAGCCCTTTGCCTTTATATTGGTGTTCTGTGAGCACATCAGTGATTAGTTTTTTTGCTAATTTATTCCACATGGAGAACATTTAGTTTTATAACAAAGCTCTTCTTATTTTTCAGTACAGCCTGGTGGTTATAGTTAAAATGCAGCACAAGTGAAGCATACACAGAGTATAAAACAGTATTTTGCATTATTATGACATAGACATTAGTCATGATCCTGCTTTCTTTTACTCCTTAAATTAATCAGACAACACACTGGCATCTGGGTCGTGTGGTCCAGCAGGGAGAGCTAAGCCCCCAGTATATCACTTTGTTTCTACGTGATTAAAATTAAAGCCACTGGGGCTACTGTCACCGCCGCTGCAGTCACAGTGTCAGACAGATTGAAATTGACAGCCAGATGTTACATTAATGTGCATATACAGTAACTGGTGGTGTAATTGTTTTTCCAGTTTCGAGATGAAAACATACTCTCTACTTTGCATTTGTAAATGCCTCAATATCAATAAAATCTTACATAAATATATTCAGCTTTAAAGTGAGCACAAAGAAGCTATAATGCATGGAGAAAGCCTTTTCTGTAAATTTACTATCCTCAAAAATCTGCTGAAAACAGCTTTAAAGTGGATCCATCAAAGTACTTTAAAATTTGTGGAAGAAACGGTGGGTGGGGGTGTATCTCCTTTATCTTGGAGGAGATACATTTCTGCTAAATTTGGCCATTTTTATCCTGTAGGCCTAGTTTCCAGCTTAAACTTGGTTAACTCATGACAAATGCTGTAAATGGCTATTTTTGGACAAGCAATGGCCACAGGATTGATATTAACCCTCCTGTTGTCCTTGATTCAAGGAAGGAAGGGAGGAAGAAGGAAGGAAGGAAAGGAGGGAGGAAGGAAGGAAGGAAGGAAGGAAGGGAGGAAGGAAAGGAGGAAGAAGGAAGGAAGGGAGGAAGGGAGGAAAGAAGGACGGAAGGAAGGAAGGGAGAAAGGAAAGAAGGGAGGGAAGGAAGGAAGGAAGGAAGGAAGGGAGGAAGGAAAGGAAGGAAGGACGGAGGAATTAAGGAAGGAAGGAAGGTAGGAAAGGAAATAAGGAAGGGAGGAAGGAAAGGACGGAAGGAAGGACGGAGGAAATAAGGAAGGAAGGAAGGTAGGAAGGAGGGAGGGAGAAAGGAAAAGAGTAAGGGAGAGAGGAAGGAAAGAAGGACAGAGGAAAGAAGGAAGGGAAGGAAACAAGGAGGGAGGAAGGAAGGAAGGAACAGTTAAAACATATGGGGTCAATTTGACCTGGGAGGACGACAGGAGGGTTAATTCAAGTGTGTACAGAGAGTAATGTGATGCCATCATGAAGTGTGTCCAAAACACAACATGTATAAACATATTAATTACACTGATTGGACACAACATTAGCTCGACCTTGTTCCATCAGTGAAATGAGCTGAGTGTCTACTTCACAGTCATGGAGGGGAGACGAAGATGAAAGTGAGGAGATTGGGTTTAATGCCCTCAAGATACCTCTAACCCTGAATTGAACACAACACCCTATGGCAGCAGGAGATAAATCCTAATATTTTTGTATCCAGCATGCAGAAAGCAGATGTTTTATGACTTTTAGATGAACACTTTCCAAGTCAGTGTTGGGCTGCAGACATCAAAGTTGACAGAAACTAATTAAATATTTCACTTTTCAAGAGGTTTTGGAAACGATAAACAGAAGGAGGAAATTCCTTAAGGTACATCTTCCGTCGGTTAATTGCCCCCCCTGGGTAGAACAGCGTGACAATGTTTTTTATCCCTCTGTTTACGCTGTTGTTGAGCCAGAAGACCCAGAAGTGACAGAAATATTTTATTTCAAAAAATACATGCCTTCATCTTCAGAGTTTTGTCATGTTATTAGTATTTTCTATTTAATGGGTCATTTGAGGAAACGGGTGGACAGTTTTATTTGCTCAATATGCTTAGAAAATGTCCTTCAGGCTTTTTGGGGTTCTGGATCCCATCAGGATTTACGTCCTCCTGTTCTTTATCTCCTTCTCCTCCCCCACTTATTGTTGAATTGTATTCTTTATTTTTTAACCTTTTTATTGTTGGGGTTGTTAATCAGCTTAATGTTTTTGAAAATGCACTTTTTCAAATATTAGTTATGTATTTAAAGACTACAACCCACGCTGTTCTCTGCTACTTAGTTACAACTCATAATAATCACAGTACCCTAAATAAATACAGATGTACACTTTGTCCTAAGTTGACATCCTCTGAATAACAAAAGCAATGTTTGAAGCACACCATGTGAGGAGTGAGTGAACATAACATTGTCATGGGGGCAAATCCATTGCTGTACGAACATTGCGGAAAGCCTGATGGCCAGCACCTGTCTAAACAGATGTAGATGAAATACAATATAATCCCTTGCTCCAAGATTAACAGACTCTTCTCTTTAAAAACCTTCATTTGACCAGGCAGGTCAGTAAAGAACACGTTCTTGTTTACAGTGACAGCATCCATGCCTGTGGGTCCGTAAAAACTGGCTGAGTGAATCACATTTTTATCCAAATACTCCAGGGTGAATTTGGTTAGCATCAAGAAAGTAAAGTCTTTGTTATCTGTTTTTGCAAATGGTGCTTTTTTTTCAAGGTATTTGTGTGTGTTAGAGTTTGCGTGCACAGGCTGTTTGGATATTTCATCATACTTCTTCCTTCTTTATTATAATAAAGCCATCATACATGTTAAGTTCATTGTTCGTTTATACTATTCTAACAGAATTGGTGATGTCACAGTTCGGTCTTAAGTTTATTCTGCAGCATGACAATGACCCAAAACATACATACATCATAATAAACTATCTTCAGTGACAAGGAGAACAAGGACTCCTGTAACAGATGGTATGGCCCCCACAGAGCCCTGGAGTCGACATCATGGGCTTAGTTTGGGATTATATGAAGAGACAGAAGCAGCTGAGATGCCGAAATCTATAAGTACTGTGGCAACTTCTCCAAGATGTGCACAGGACCTTGAAAAACTGTGCAGGTGTACTGAGGAGAACTGGCTCTGTTATAAATACTAAGTGTGGTTACATCACATATTCATTTAATTAAGGTTTCTTCTGTTTACTGATCTTTGCACGAGGTTAACTGATAATTAAAAACAATCTATAGCAATATTTGTGTAAGCGTCCTCATCTAACCTTTAGTGCATAACAATTTTGCATAATACTGTGCAACAGCTGTTCAGGATAGTATCACATTGGAAGAATCCTATTCAATGGGACATGATAACACAGCATCACAAAGAATAACACAATGAAAACATAAATTCTTTCTTCTCTTTATTTTGGAAATACTTTTTGTGATCGCCTTTATTGTGGAAAGTGTTTATGGAACGTGGGTTGAAAAACAATATTTAAAAAAACAACAACAACATCTTGGAAGTGGAAGATGTATTGTTCTCCAACCAAGTCCCACCATGTGGATGCCAGTCACTGTAATTATAGTCAAGTCTCATTTTTCTATAGAGAACATTTAAAAACAACACACGTTGACCAAAGAGCTGTACAAATAAAATCATGCAATAAAAACAGAATGAAAGACTAAAAATAAAACAACCACATAACACATAGCACATTTAATAAACATAGTTGAGGCGTAGAATAAGAACCATCCCAAATACCTGCAAACACTAAAGAATAAATGTACGTTTTGAGCCTAGACTAGATGAATAATGGAGGGGGAAGACCTAAATAACATAAATATTTATATTAATAGATGCTTTAAACATATCCACTCAGTAACAGCAGTTTTAATAAGTGTAATACAGTGGGGGAAGTACACTTCCACTCCACTAGATTTCAGAGGGAAATATTTTACTATCTACTTCACTACATTTATTATGGCTAAAACAATAATATTTTCTTACATATATTCCACACAAAAATATTGATAACAAACCCTTTTAATCATAAGAATACAAATAAATGTCATACATTGTTCTTTTGTTAGTTTCCCATGACATTAACCAAAAAGTGGCCCAATTTAGCTGATGTCACCCTACTATTTATAATTTTTTCTTTAAGCTTCTCACACGTCATTTCAATATTCAAAATCTTTAATTAATAGTCAAATCAATGCCAAAATATATAAATAACTCTCAAAATATTGACTTATCTTATGACTTAGTAGTATCTCATTATTTTGAGTTATTAAGTCATTATGTGTGATACTTAATCATTATTCTGGGAAAGTTTCTCATTATTTTTATATGCTAAGTAATTATTTTGAGTTACTAAGTTATTATTTTGAGTAAGTCATTATTTTTAATTACTAAGTCATTATTTTGAGAACGTTACTCATTATTCTGAGTTACTGAGTCATTATTTTGAGATAGTTTTCATTATTTGATGACTAAGTCATTATGTTGAGATAGTTTCTCATTATTTTGAGTTACTAAGTCATTATTTTGATGACTAAGTCATTATTTTGAGATAGTTTCTCGTTATTTTGAGTTAGTAAGTTACAGCTGTAGTCAGTACCAATACTACAGAAAAATAAAAAACATTAGTAAGAAAAATAACAACATTAGTAACATTTCTTCCATCACTGCTGTAATGTAGTCATTTTTTAAATCCAAACATTAAACCATCTAGAACCCTGCAGGGCGGAACTGTTCATCCGTTGCCATGTCTACACGAACAACAATAACGACCGGCACACATCCGCTGCACTTCCGTTGCCCATGACACCAGAGCAAAGTTGTGACAGCTGATTTCCCCCAAAACTCAGCTTTCACCCCCTGAAACCCCTAAAAAAATCATCTTTTTTATACAGTACTGACAGTCGGTGTGTGCCTCAGCTCGTCTCCGGCTGGACTTGCAGACGTCGCCTTGAACAGAGGAGAGCAGCTGATTATGGTGTAGCAAGGAGCGCTAGCAGGTAAATAAAAACAAAAATAAAACACACAAAAACACTCAGATAAGACGCAAGCTACAACACACACAGCCCTCTTGCGCTTACTCAACATGCACGAGGATTAAGCTGATATTTTAGGCAGGTTATTAGCCTTGATATTATGCCTGTAGCTTAGCTGTGATTAGCAGTGGTAGCGGGGTTTGTAACAGTGTACAGTGACGAGGCAGTGACTTATAAAAGTAGCTCTGTTTTTACCCACTATCAGATGTTTATGAGTGTCACAACAGCTGGAGGCATTTCTTCTAGGTAAAGCAGCAGATACAGGAAGCAGTGTTTTAAAATATAAAGTAGGCTAGATCTATTTTGTTTAGTCATTAATAGAGGATAATGCGACTAATTTAGTGATTGTTTAACCCTCCTGTTGTCTTTTCATAGACTGTGCAACTTTTGGTTTGTCTGTTTATAAAGCACGAGGTTTAAACGATCACATAGTTCTATGTTAGACCCTTTTAGCCAACTTCATCTTAACTTATCACCACAGGTTTTAAACATATTTTTTTTGGAAACTATGGTCAGAAGGGCCTCATTTAAATGAAATTATACCTAACAGGAGGGTTAAAGTGATGTTAGACGAGCTTTATATGAACAATGTGTGCTTGATTTATAGATTCAAGAGTGCAAAGCTTTCAACTGTTTTTTAGTGTGTGTGGGGGTGTATTACATTGTATTTCCTCTTGTCATGGTGTGTGTGTTTGCATGTTTCCTCTACCATCATTGTTGTCTGCTTTTGCTGCATGGCTCTCTATCTTTCCCTAGAGCCTCTTTATAACCATGCAGGTACTCTGCATCAGCATGCAGCGCCCCAGGGGGGGGTAGGGGTGTGTGTGGGGCCAGGCAGGCAGTGAGTGACAGCTGAGGCAGGTGGGCATCGAGTCAGGCTTAGTGACACACATTTTAATGGCTCACTGATACCTGATCCACTCACTCTCACTCTCTCTCTCTACTTCTACTGCTGCCTCCCCGGTGATCGGGTCCAATGCCCACAGAGAGTGCACATACCAGTTAAGGCCCGTCCACACTAAGAATGATAACTATAACAACAACGATGTGAGCGTCCATACTTATCCAGTTTTAGTTTAGTAGCTGTATTGTCATTATATTGAGGGTCAGACAAAAATATAACGGAATTTAGATAGCACTCCCTGGGCCATAAGAACATTTGAGACAATTAAAAACAATTTAAGATATAAATAAATCATTGATAATCTATAAGAGAATAAGGTGCAAACAGTAGCAATGCTTGTTGTAAAAGTAGGCCATGCACACTCCAGTGATTGTATGTGGGTGAGTGGGATGAGGGGATCAGGCCATGTAAACAGCGGTTGTTTTGGCCACCAAAACTCACAAGTGGTTCAACTCAGACTGACATATAAGACACTGACCCGAATGCAAACAGTAACCCAAACCATGAATAACAAAACTAACTCAAACTATGAGAGTCAGGAGGCCTGACAAAAGGGAACTAAAGAAGAGGAAGCCCCTGTGCCAGCTTAGCAGTTCTATTCTGAACTAAACCTAAACTACTGAAACAAAGCCATGAAAACTGGACTACCACACCCCCCATCCTCAAAAAGAACAAAAAAGGAGAAACCAAAAGAAAGATGATCAGGCAGCATGGCAGGAGGCAGAGAGAGTGAGAGTTCCTGTGCTCTCCCCTGTAAAGGGATCGCAGGTCCATCCACTCATTAAGTCATGGAAATCACCTTTTTTCATCATCATCATCATCCTCATCCTCATCATCATTCTGTATCATCGCTGTCATCTGCAGAGTCACAGAGCTGTTATTTGTGCCTCTTACCAGAAACTAGTGTTGGTGTAATGTTGATGTAATGTTGTTGATTGCCACTGTGGTATTTTTGAAGACATAGATAACAATTAAAATAGTAAAAGTAGCTAAAAATAGAATACAAACAATATATGAAGTCAAGTAAAATGCAACTATTAAAAGAAGAGCAGTGGTGACTGATAGAAAAGCTAATTAAAAACTAAAGTGAAGAGAAAGGTTTTTAGCTTTCTCATAAAAATATTTAGTGTAGTAATAGTAGATTTATGCTCAGAATCAGTGCACTCAAATAAAAGGGTGAGGACTAAATGTAGTACAAAGTGTGGTAAGTGGAGAGTGATGGTATCTCACCTTGATATTCAAATTTTTAGCAAACTCACTGAGTATTTTGACATATTTATTGTGTCCAAGTTAGTTTCTGTTTCTTCTTAAATCAAGAAGTTTATTGCTGTGTAATTTTATAATATACAGATCAATAAATGCCAAATGATCAACAATTAAAAGCGCACACTGCACGAAACCCTTCCTTGGAAATAAGCAGTTTACTCTTACATGGCATGGCTATTTAAAAGACGATATGTTTAAAGAGAGTGAGTGTTTTAATATCTGAGTTTAACAACGTCACGGCTCAGATAATTACTTCTTGCCGTAGCAGCATTAATAGGAAAGTTGGCAGTGATATGATGCTGAAGTACTCTTCTAGGCTGGTTGCAGTGAGTCTCTTGAGTTGTTTTTAGCAAAGGCAAAAAAAAAAAGAGTCTAATATACTTTCAGATAATTATAAAAAACAATGTTTAAACATGAAATACAATTTTAATAATCTTTTTTATCGTGTGTGTGTGTCTGTGTTGTATCATCTCATAAGTAGAGTTCAAATTCCCTGAAACTTTGCGGGAAGCACAGACTTAAATTAACATCCTTACACACCCATACCAGACTTAAGCTTCTCTAAACTCCAGAGAAGTTCAGCTGAACTGGAAACACACCAGTAACTCCAGTGAATGATTACACAGAAAGATAACCACACAGACATATATATACACACAGGTAGAGTTGTGGCTGTGTGCTCTTCTAAAAAAATGATCTAATGAGCTTCACTGATGTAAAGAGACCTTTTGGTCTGGCTGATCAGTACTGAACTTTAACTTCAGTTTGGTGCAGTCTGGTAAAATGTGTGTCCAGCTTGATCAAAATGAACTTCTGCCCACTCTATGACTGACAGCAGTGTCTGCTCTCCTCATCCTCATCCTTCTTCTCCTCCTTTACTGTGACTGACTGCAGTTTTTACTTGGGCTGCACAATTGAAAAAGTCATATTGTGATTATTGTGGAAAATATTGCGATTACAATTGTGATATAAAAAATAAAAAGGTATCATGAGTGTATACTTAACCTGCCTAATAGCAAGGTGAAGTTTATGTCCATGAATTAATCTCCACCGCTTTTATAATGTTAATGCAGTTATCTGATGTGATAATGACCTGACGCTCGCTCCTCACACATGCAACCAATGCCTCTTTCAAGCCCAAGGTTATATTGTCGCTGGTGTGATCCTCAGGTCCAGATCATTCTCTGAAATCCCTCTTTGCTAAATGAGTACAGGGGCATCGTGTATTTTGTCACACAGTATGTTATGGAATCAGTTTGTATTTAGTTTTATTTAAAGGTCTCAGCCTTAAGTCGTCGTCTCTTCATTAGAGCTTTCACTGCGATGCATTTATATTTTGCTGCGTGATGTAGAGACTTTCATTTTGAGATGTTTTACAAAGTACCTCTTTCTGCTCCATGTTGCTGAGCTTAAATCCAAAATATCACCATGTAACAGAGGTCACGTTCAGTGTCGTCCTGCTCGTTAGCTTCTATTAGCACCCGGTGTGTGGTCTGTAAGTCACTGGTAAGTCATGACCATGCACTCTACACGCTTCACTGACTACACAGAGACTGAGAGCAGTCTGTGAAGTATCTCTGCTCATGGTGTGTAGATGACCGAATGTTTTCACACACATTTAAATTGAAATTTAAATGTGTCTTTTGCGATTAAATGTCTTTTGCTTTATTTGTGACATTGTGCAAATGTCTGATATAGCCTGGAAAATATGGACAAAATTAAACATCACAATATTGGTGACCAAATACCTCTTTTGATATTGTGACACTATTTTGGGAATAACTATCGGTGCTTTCACAAAATATTTACACATTGAGATTTTTGATAAATAGTCATCAGTAATTTGTAGGGCTGGGTATCAGTACTCAGTACCTTTTTTTAGGTCTTGACTAAAATAAATGTATACCAAGTAGCTTTGAAACGTCTCTCGTCAAATGATAGCTGCAATTGATCCTTTTTGCACCCAGAGTTAAAAAATATGACTATTTGTATGGAAGTTCTATTAATAATTTGAAGTACTTCTTGGACTGGTAATGGTATCATCATTTTTAAATGATACCCAGCCCTAGTAATGTGTCTATAATGACTATAAGTGTTTGAAAATTACATCATTTTACTGTAATTCAGTCATTAAAACCAGGAAAAGACAACTCCTATGCCGTATAATGATATAACAATTTCCAAAATCGAAGACAATGTCTAGTCTCATATCACAATATCGATGTATTACCCATCACAAATGATGAATCATTGTCACCTCAGCTGTATCAAACCCTGACGTGACTTGTATCACAGTCAGTGTATTTAATAGTGGATGATAGAGTATCTTATGTGATGTATTTTCTGCTCTTCTACTGAATGTTATGGAGGCATTTTCACACCAGACACAGCAGCAACATTTCATTCACTCTCAGCCGTGCGTGTCGCTGCAGCTTGTTCATCTCATTAGTGCCACGGGTTCTAGCTCCGAGGCAACTATTAATCTTCTCCATACTTATTATTATTCTTCATCTTCTTCCGCCGTTTTTCGGTGCGTAACTCTATGACTTTTGGTGCTGAAATTCCAATTTTTCCCAAAGTTATTCCCAAAACAAAATAGGCATGATTCTCCATTGAAAATGAATGGGAATTTCTTTTTGAACACAAAATTTCATCTTTTTTCAGAATCACCTAGGTCTCTTACACTTGCACATAGAAATGTGATTCAAACTTTAAAACGGAGGAAAACTTGTCCTCTCTGGAAAAATACCAACTGTTTTTTCCATAAAATGTAAACTTTTCAAACTATGAGCAGTCAAACGAGGAGTGGAAATCACTTTTTCTTCAAAGTTAGAGTGGAAGTGTCAGTTATTGACACTCTTACTGCTCAAATGCAGGCCGTGTGTGTGTGTGTGTGTGTGTGTGTGTGTGTGTGTGTGTGTGTGAGTGTTTGTACACACTGTGTTGTGTGCTAACACAGAGTATATGTGAAGCATAAAGTGCTGTAGTGTAGTGTTAGGTGTTAGTGTAGAGTTAGTGCATGTTGCTACTGCCTTGTGCTCTGTGTGCTACTCTCTGCTTACATCTACTGTTACACTTGATACTGACTAGTAAGATGTACTTAATACTGCCACAGTAAAGGTTTCTTAGTGTTATATGATCAGGGTGACTTTTGAACACTGGAAATAAATCATGCACTCAAAATTTCCCTGGAATTTTCTAGTTTAGTTTGCTGTTCTTGCTTTTGATCGGTTCGGCACTTTAGAGAATTGGCTTGTGTGACTTTTAATAAGCGTAAAACTTGAAACTTACACTATTACACAACTTCTAGCCTCGCTTGTCTCTCCGTAACAGCGAGTTTGACAGCGATTGGCTTCTCTAATTGATGTCAAGCTCTTCATTATTCGTTCATAAATAACTGATGTCATAGCAGTAGGAAGAACAGGAAGGAGTAGACTGGCACCTCATTATTTTTCTGTCACCTATTAACACTTTTAGCCATTTTGTGACCTTTTTATCTCTTTGCCATGAGACCCGCACTGAATATAGGCTGAATATGTGTGGGCTGGAAATCAATATTTTGAGATACTTTATGTAGTTAGACTAGTGTGATGGGAAAAGAGCTCAAGATGTGTCTATTCTATGAGCTTTGGCCATGGTTATTATATTACCGAAAGACGTTTTCCTATTTGAATTTTTTTTCCATCCATCATTCAACATTTATTCTGTCGTGAGAACATGGGCCTCATGTAGCAACTTCCTCTTAAATTTCAGTTGAGAAAAATAAGAGAAGTTAACTCCAGATGTTCTTAACCACCCAAAACTGCTCTGACCCAGATGTGCTGAATGATGAATCACACTTGATCTTAAATTGGAGGCTTGTGGTCGATTGTTTGTTATTGGCATGGTAACTATATAAGGTCAGGTGTTGTGTTGTGTGTGAATACTCTGACACATGTCCAGGAATCAGAGAGATACTACCAACAAAAAAAAAAGGGATAAAAAGAAGGAAGAGAAACTTTTGCAATAATGAAGTTAATGTACTGTTAAATAAACTTACATTTTCAGTCCTAATTGGGATCAGTCGACCAATAGTATTTCTTTAAACCACAAATGTATTAATCAAATTACTATAATGACTCTGAAAGATAATCTAACTTTAATCATATGATACTTGTGTTTTTTATGTTCCTCAAATTTAAAATGTATGTTTCCTTGCGTTTTTTTTTTAAAATCTTGGTACTAGTGCTCTCAATCTTGTCTTTCCTAAAGAGAAGAGCAAAAATAAGAAAACTTTGATTAATCCTAGTAATGAGTGGGTGCTAATAGAATAAGAACAAATCATAGATATGAATGAAAATAAGATAATTTGTTCATAAAGGCCCGATGTTGCTGCTGGTTTACATCATTTCACAAGAAAACACACACACACACACACACACATACACACACACAGACAACCACTCACACACTGTGGGTAGTTAGAGTGTCCATTCCAACTTAACTGAGGAATGAAACCAGAGCAGGTAATTATTATAACTGTTATTATTTTTGTTTAGAGACACAGGTTCCTTGATAAATGTGTCCAACCAGTAATTATGGATAATTAGATTTTCTGCAACATTACGGATATATCACAATATTTAGTGCACAAGAAAACTTATTAGTGCACTCATTTTATGTTTGTCCTAATTATGAGCGATAATGTAACTTTGTTTAATAATGTATGATGTAAGTTAAAAGCTGTGCCCTTTATGTTTATTTTTGTGTGTGTGTGTGCGTGTGTGTGCGTGTGTGTGTGTGTGTGTGTGTGTGTGTGTGTGTGTGTGTGTGTGTGTGTGTGTGTGTGTGTGTGTGTGTGTGTGTGTGTGTGCGCGTGTGTGTGTGTGATATTCAGGCATTTGAGCAGCAGTGCAGTGCAGCGTGGGGGCAGACCGAGGCAGATCACAGCAGCGTAGCCATGCTTACACTGGCCAGGAAGCTGAAGAGGGACGATGGAGGAAAGACGGGCCGTGCCTCCGGAGCCTCCGACTCCACCCACAGGGTCTCCATACGGGACCGCCTCCTTACCAAAGGTACCTGGGTTACTGTTTTACTATTTTAACTTTTCTGTCTCTCTTCATGGTCTTTGCTGTCTACATCTCCGTTCTAACAGTCCTTGTACGGCCTTATTACACATTAACCCTTACATACTGTTCATATTCTGACCCATAATTGGTCTCTACACCAATTCACATTCATAAATTCCCCCATCAGTCATTCACAATCACTGTTTTATTGTCCAGGTAAACATTTTATAGAACATGAATAAATACAACATGTTTGAATGCTGGTTTTTCAATTAAAAAAATAAAAAATAAACAAAGGTTAAACTTGTACATTTGCATATATATAAAAATGTTAAAAAATGGGTCACATTATGTACAGTCTGGCTAAAAGAAATATGTACACAGTGTTTTTACAGCTTTCAAATGTAAAAATGAACAGTAAGGTAAGGGTTAAAAGATAGTGACTGGTTTCTGTACAGTGTTTGAACTGGGGTCATCTGGAACAGAGGGGGTCAAAGAGTCCTAATAGAAGCTTTTATCAGGGGTCACTGCTTTATCTAAAGGGGACAATGAAATACTGTGAACACTACAAAGTCAGTGAGTGCTACAAATAATATTGAAATCATATGAGACTTGATAGTAGACATATTATTTTAGACATATAACTTTGATTACCAAAGCTTACACCGAGTGATGATTGATTATTGTAATCATATCATTTAAAATTATTTTTAGCGGTGGATGTGATATTGTCATCTATTAGGGATAATAATGACATACTGCTTGTAATATCAGATATCCTCTTGAGCTGCTGAGCTGACGTCTGACAGTTTCACAAGCAGACAAGATAGACGGCCACTCAGTCCTGAATGTCCAATGATCCAAATTAAAGTCATTTAGACAGTGATATATCTTCTTAAAAGTATAATTTAAGAATTTTTACTTTATAGCTGGAGAGGTTATAGTGTCGAGATATTTAATAATTCAGTGGTGCTCTCTGACTCAGACTCTTTGTTTAACTTGAAGAGAATCTGGATATAACAAACCCATAAGATATACTACACAAAAGAACAAGTTACTTTGTTCTTTTGATGAAAATAATATATTGACAGCTGCATATTGATTGTTGTCTTTAATCCTGTTTTAAAACTGACTGAAGAAATTACGGAGACGTATACTGTATGAATAGTTCATTCTCTTCTTGTTCCATGTGTTTTTGGACTTTTCTGTCTTTTTCTTTGTATTTCTTTATTCTTCTCTCTCTCTCTGTCCATATTTTCGCCTCTTGCTCCGTGGTATTTATTTATAGCTTCCTCTCTTTGCCTTGAGAGCCAGCACTCAGACACCTGCCTCTTCTTTCCTCCTTTAAATTTGAAAAGGTTGTCCTTGTCCCTTAAGCTTATTGTCATTCCATCTACATTTATCGTCTCATTCTCTCACTCCATATTGTTTTTTTCTCCTTTTCATTCTCCACTCTGTACATTTACTTGAACGTTATACAACCGGTATGATTAGTGAAATTAACATGGAAGTGTTTCATGTAATGTATTTGCGTAATGTTCATTGTTCTATTGATTTCAATTAGATGTTTGGTCTATAAAAATCTTGTTTTCATCTCTATCAACAGTCCACAACCCAAAGACATTCAGTTTACGGTCATTCAAGACTAAAGAAACCAGAAAATATTCATATTTGAGAAGCTTGAAGCAGGAAATTTGCACATTTTCATGGTACCCCCTCTCCCCCCAAAATGATTAATTGAATCAATAGTTGGCAGCTGTGTAAAATATAAACAACTCCTCAAAGTAGGGAATTCATCATGCCTCAAATGTATCAGAACATTATACTGGATACATTCATCAGTGTAGATTTAACAGTGCTTAGTTCACCGCTGGCGTGCTAGTCAGTAGACAAATTATTCTAAACACATGTCAGTATAATTCCCTCCTGTACAAAAGATTATAATGACTGATTACTCTCTTGTGGATTGTTATTGCCTTGCCTGAGTTTTTTTTTTTTTTTGTCTTTTTCCCATGAATTGCTGAAGAAGATTTTGTTGGCTTCATGTTGGAGGATGATCGGCGTCATGTTTATTCTAACACATTGATGTTTGAATAAAACAGTCCATTTTGGTACAGCAAAAGTAAATCTGCTCCCTGATGAGATCTCGTCGTTGCCGTTGCCAAAGAAAGAAGTGCTGGCCATTTAAACATTACACCACTAGGACAAAGCCAATGCTATAGTAGATACTGTAGATATTACACTCACCTTCAACCAGTGTGGAGGACTCTAGTTTAATAAATTGTGGATGTTTTTGAAATATGGATAAGGGACCTGGCAGGTTTTGAAGGAGAGTACTTGTGCTGATAACAGACAGGTGGTCTCATTCAACAATATAAAGGCTGTCTACTTGCTTAAAAGAGCTTGTTAAATAGCTGACCCGATGCTCCGACTTTCACAGGGAGGGAAGGGAGTGAAAAACACAGTTACCTAATTATTATGCTCTGCACATGTCAAAGAATATATTATATTATTATATAAATGACATGTAAAGCTCCCACAACAACATCTTATTTTACCCATCAGATAATCCACACTTTATTGTTCCTCTAATCTTCTTTTGGGTGGACAAAGAGAAAACAATACAGAGAACCTGAAAGTTTAACCCTAATCCTAACAACCCTCGACTCTTTCCACTGCCTTCCTACTGGTTTTCTTCATTTATTCTTTTCTTTTCTTTCTTTCTCGTCCCCCTCCTCTCGCTATTTGACGCCCCACTGTTCCAGCTCAGTTTGTTTTTCCTTGCTTTGTGAGACTGTGTATTAAAAACAAAACATTTTACAGCTCACATATTGGGCATGAATCTTTTATGCGACTAGAGCAACTTTCCAGAGTGAGCAGGTAGCATTTCAGTGTCTCATTAAAAAAAACAGTGAGCTTTCTGTGTGTCAAGTATGTGTGTGTGCCCTCTCTTCTGCTTCTGATTCAATATTCTTATTTTCTCTCAACAGAAGTTGCAGAACTTGAAGCCAATCTCCCTAGTAAGTATGATCAACACATCTCTGCACTGTTGAGCCACACTTAGTATTCCTCCTCATGTTTGTATTAACTTAGTGCTCAACTCCACATCTTCCAGCCTATATATCTACATGTGTTATATTGGAATATTGGATTAAAACATCACACTTTCCTGCAGTTTCTTGCCCTTTAAAGTTCATGAACTGAGGAACCTTTTTAGCTACTAAGAGTACGGCATGTTGAACATATTGTGCCATCCTTGACACAGTTATGACCGTTAGTATTTGTTGTATTTTGGGAATAAGAGTACTGGTGAAATATGGTGTGAGAGGAAGTACCGGTAGTTACTTTTATATTTCCAATCGTTGATCAATAGTACCAGTGAAGTTTATTGCAGTAGCATTCAATTATTTAGCCAGAATCTGATTAAATGATTATTTTTAAATTTCCATCAACATGACACAAATTGATACAAAATGCAATGAAATATATTAATTATCTAAATATAGAACATATTGTATAATGTACAATAATCTTTTCATTTTTAACCCATCAATGGGTAAAAAAACTAAAGTAATAACAGATTCTGCATTCTTTCAAACATTTTTTTATTTTTTTATTGATCCCCTTTGGAGAAATTCAAATTTACACAGCAGCCTAAGGTTGAAAGTGATAAATAAATAAAAATAAAATAAAATACCAGACACAGTAAACAATCTCTGTGTAAATAAATCTTCAATATATAAATGTATAATATCCATCAGTTAACATAATAACTCTAATTTCAAAGTCAGTCTGTATTTGACTTTAAAGCATCCATGCAACATTTCCAAGTAAGTACTGTATATTTGAGAACAAACACAATCTAGTAGATTCTTTATAAAATGGCTTCAAGTCTGACTCCTCATTTAACTCGTATTCAACCCTTTTACCAACTGATAAATTAAAATGAAAGATCGCTATTAGCTAAAGAGAATTCCGAAAAGATTATTGTTATATTACTGTGTGTTCAGTATTTACGGTATCTAATATCTCTCTTCTGAGATCTTCTGCATCAACCAAGTCAACTGAGTAATTTTCGTAAATATTTTTCATAACAAGGGATAAGGCTCTGTATGCTTATGGTGATTAGTCACATGACTGATCAATTACTATCACTGAGCACTTCAGCCTCAATTATTTTAGAATCTGGTACATGAATCTCCCATTCTACCACATCCCAAAGGTGCTCCATCAAATTCAGATCTGGTGATTGGGGTGGACATTGAAGCACACTGAACTCATTGTCATGTGCAGGAAACCAGTTTGAGATGACTTTTGCTTTTGTGCGGAGGGAGCTATTTAAAGAAATGTTGGCTATAAAGGGATTCACATGGCCAGGAACAATGCTCACATAGGCAGGGGCATTAAAATGATTGATTGGTAAGGGAGCCCAAAGTGTGCCAATGTTCCACCACCAGCCCCGGACTGCTGACACGAGGCAGGTTTGTGTCCACGGATGTATGCTGTTGACGCCAAATTCCAACCCTCCCATCTGTGTGCCTCCACAGAAATCGAGATTCATCAAACCAGGGTACTTTTTTTTCTAGTCTTCAGTCCAATTTTGATGAGCCTGTGCTCGCTGCAGCTTCAGATGTCTGTTCTTGGCTGACAGTAGTAGAACCTGCCGTGGTAGCCTGTCGTATTATCTATTCTGAGATTTTCTTTTTTTTTTTTGCTCACCATCGTTGTATAGAGTGGTTAGCTGAGTTACTGTAGCCTTCCTGTCAGCTTGAACCAGTCCAGCCATTCTCCTCTGACCTTCTCTCATCAACAACGTGTTTCCATCCATGCAGAACTGCTTCTCACCGCATGATTTTTTGTTTTTGGAACCGTTCCAAATAAACTTTACAGACAGGAAATCGACAGTTTCAGAAACACTCAAACTAGCATGTCTGTCACCTACAGACAAACCACAGTAACCAAAGTTACTGAGATTAAATTTTTTCCCCCCATTCAGATGTTTGATATGAATATTAACTGAACCTCCTGACTTGTATCTGCACTCTTTTATGCATTGCACTGCTGCCACATGATCGGCTGATTGGATAATTGCATGAATAAGCAGATGCACAGGTGCTCGCTGAGTGAAATTGTATAGAAAGAAACCAGCAACAGCCACAGATGGTTCAATTCAATGATAAAGTGTTTGAACTGGTCTCTGCACATCTAGAGGTATAAAGTCTGATTAGTCTTAACTATTTATTTTCTAAAGCCTTTTCATCAAGGCTTAACATGATTTTTATCTTTTAACTCAGTCGCCTTACTCTGCCACATACATTTTCAGTATCAAGCAGGAAATGAGCAATGCTTTTAAATAGAAACGCATGTGTGGGTCTGTAGGCGTTTCATGCTTGTTCACTTCTGAGGACGTTGTTGTTCAGACTTGACACCCCCCCCCCCCCCCCCCCCTGCTATTTGAGCACAGGCATTTATTTGAGAATTCACACCTGGGTATATCAGATCTTCATTATTCTGTTATATCGCTGTTGTTATGCATGAGTGCAGATTCGTTATAATTTCTTTGGCTGAACTCAGCATGACTGTTTATGTTTGTGGTCTGATGAATTTGCCCCCACAGCAGAGGACCAGCAAGAAAGCTGATTAGTCGGCTCGGAAATATATTTTACTTCTTGTAGAAAAGACACAACTCAAAAGAAATGACAATCCTGTTTATAGCGGTGAAAAAAAGACTACAAGCCTGTAGGAAATATTGGTATTCAGTCACTGGGGGTTGCAGTGATGTATTCTTTTTTTTCATGAGGCTTCAATACTAAGTTTTATGGAAAACTGGCTGCATGCCATGGATCTGGACTTAGTGTTTGGCATTGATGGATATTCACCCTTTTGGGCTGACAGGAATGAGAGCGAGATGTGGGACATCTTTCAACTTCAAAACAGAGCTGAGAAGGAAAACTGAGAAAGCAGTTGTTGTGTAGGATCAAGACATTACCAAAAAAACTTGTAACAATAAATGCTGAATGATGTCATTCATGAAATGTGCTTAGTAACGGTTGATTTATTGGCACCCTGCTCAGTTTGTGCCAGTTTATTTTTAATCTACAAAATAATAGGCCACTAGAAAACAGGATATACCCAATAACACAATCTACAAGAACATTATAAGAAGTTAAACTTAAAGAACAAGAAGACAATAAAGCTACAAATGGACATGACAATAAGAAGCAAAGTGAAAAGTGTTCATGGCATGTAAAAGCAAAAATTGAACAGCTAGGGCTGTGAGCTGTACTAGGGGTCACAACAAAGGTGGTGGGTCAGTCTATGAAAGGCAACGATTTGACACAAAGTCTTGGTTTTCCTAAGATGTAAGAAGAGAAGCTTTTTTGCCCCTTCAATCAATAAAACTGCAGACTCGGCAAAACTAGGATCAGATATTGATTGCACCCCCAAACCACAAATACAAGCATACACACATAGTTAAAAGATAAGTGTGTCTTTAAACAACAGTCAGGTACTCATATGAACACTGACAGTTGTTTGCTCCTTTTCATATTGGCTATTTTTGTGGCTGAAGCTTCATATTAGCTTCAGTGATTATGGCAAGAAAAAACGATTTCAGTGTTACTTTGGGTACAAGACATAAATTATCAACATGTCCTTCAAACTATATAGATATCTTGATCATACTGTATAATAGACAGGATGAGTCATGATTTCATACTTTAATTGTCAGGTGACACCTTCTTTTTTAAATGATATTTGATATGTCTGACAATTCTAGGGCCATGTGATGTGTAACAACTCTGTGTGAGTGAGTTGGATGTTCTCAAATCTTAAATCGTATCTGAGCATTTGCACATTTAATAATTCAAATGTTTCATTTCACAGTTTCTTGAGTTATGCAGTCTAAGTTGGCATAAATGATCTTTGAGGCTGGCAGGGAAAGTTTGCAAAAGACAAATTAACTTTCAGATATGATAAAATGATCATAAATAATTTGCAGGGTGCCATCTTTCACATGCACCCCGCAGTAGATTAGATCAGTCTTACTAGAAGATGGATGTACTGTTCCATTTGAGTGCATTGTGATATCTAAAGGTAACTTTGCCTCACCTTCAATGCAGGCGAGGCTTTTGGCTTTGTCACGCTGAAGGTCCGTGACTTTTACAGACCACATGCTGTCATTTCTACATGATTAACAGTGTTGACCAGAACCACAAGTTCAGATACAGAGGAACAAAGTGAATATTTCATTCTCCACTGTAATGTTCTGTCTGAATGGAGTGTTATGGAGCTGTTTAAATCATAACTTAGAAACAGAATACAATACAGTAGAACTTTATTGTTCACCGTTGGCTCACCAATAACAAATATACAGTAGACAGAAATTACATAAGATCCAAAGAATCCATAAGCTCCATAAATAATTATTAAATACATAAAAACATAAATACATAAAATATGTAAAGTATGAAATGTAAGTGCATATCAGTTCCTGTGCGTGTTGATCATTTGGAAGTGTTTAAAGTATTAATTGCACTATTCCTGATTGCCATTGGAACTCTGTAGTGGCACAGTATAAGGTCATACAGTTGTGCAGATATATTTTTACACTTAGATACAGACACACTAATTTATGGGTTTGAATTTTATTGAAGTATTTGGGATATAGGGGGAATTTAGGGGGAGAATTTAGAGTGTCCAATTAGCCTAATCTGCATGTATTTGGGATGTGGGAGGAAACCTGAATTCCAGGAGAAAACCCACGCAGACACGAGGAGAACATGTAAACTCCACACAGAAACAACCAGCCACACAAGTGGAGGTGAAGATGTCTCTGTGAGGCTGTAGTGCTAATCACTAAGCCAACGTGCTGCCCTAAAGACAGAGGAAAGGTTAGGAAAGGTAGAAAAGGGCAAAGGAGAGAGGGTGGGGTGAAGTGGGTGGTGGGTGGGTTGGTGTGGGTGGGGATGATGAGAAAGAAAAGGTGGAATGAGGGACGTGGGGCTGTGGGAAGATGGGAGGCTGGGAGTTACCAAAGAGGTTGAATGAGGCAGATTGGGGAAGATGGGGGACAGGTGGAGGGGGAAACGAGGGGGGTTGGAGAGGTGAAGGTTGGAGGGACCTACTGCTGTCCAGCTTTCGCCAAACAACCAGCAGCTTCCTCCACCTAACTGTTGCTGTTTTATTTCTTTGTCTTAAAAATCCGCCCCCACAAACCCTTATTTTTCTTCTCCCCCTTTTCTTTCTGTTTCTTCTCAGCCGCCTCCCATTCTTTAAGTTGTTTGTCAACCTTTTCCTGCATTTCTGTAACTTCTTTCTCAATCTTTTCCTGTTGTAGTTTCAATTCTTTTTCGGCCCTCTCCCGTTTTTCTTTCTGTTTTTTCTCAATCTTTTCCTGTTTTAATTTCTGTTTTTCCTCAGCCTTCACTTCTTTTTCTTTCTGTTTTTCCTCAGCCTTCACTTCTTTTTCTTTCTGTTTTTCGTTTTTGCTGAGCAGGTGTTGCATGTGTTCATCCATCTTGGTGACTTTTATCTTCCATCTCTGCTCATTTTCGGCAAGCTCACTCTGATACATCCTCTCCAGAGCGATGCACCTGGTGTGCCAGTCATGCTCCGACTGACTAGATTTAGTTTGCTCACAGAATAACTCATTAGACACATTGTCTAATGTGACTAAGAGATAGCTCCTCTCTTTCTTCAGAGCAAGTATGTCCACATCCCTGAAGTTCATTTGCTCCTCTAGCTGGTTAATTTTCTCCAGCAACTCGTCCTGCAGGTTTAGTTGTAGAGCTGGCTCTTCTTGCTCAAAGGTGGCCCTCTCTTTCTTCAGAGCAACTATGTCCACATCCCTGAAGTAGATTTGCTCCTCCAGCTGGTTAATTTTCTCCAGCAACTCGTCCTGCAGGGCCCTCTCTTTCTTCAGAGCAACTATGTCCACATCCCTGAAGTGGATTTGCTCCTCTAGCTGGTTAATTTTCTCCAGCAACTCGTCCTGCAGGGCCCTCTCTTTCTTCAGAGCAACTATGTCCACATCCCTGAAGTGGATTTGCTCCTCCAACTGGTTAATTTTTTCCAGCAACTCGTCCTGCAGGGCCCTCTCTTTCTTCAGAGCAACTATGTCCACATCCCTGAAGTGGATTTGCTCCTCTAGCTGGTTAATTTTTTCCAGTAACTCATCCTGCAGGGCCCTCTCTTTCTTCAGAGCAACTATGTCCACATCCCTGAAGTGGATTTGCTCTTCTAGCTGGTTAATTTTCTCCAGCAACTCTTCCTGCAGGTTTATTTGCAAAGCTGGCTCATCTTGCTCAGAGGTGGCCCTCTCTTCCTTTAGAGCGAGTATCTCCTCTGCCTGCTTTTCCACCTGTTTCTTCAGAGAGGAGATCTCTGTGTCCCTCTCACGAATCACATTCTCGCTCTTTCTAAGAGTGCTGGAGAATTTCCATTGCTGGCTCAACAGGTCTGACTCTATATTTATTTTGTCAGCCCTTGCAGAGTCCAACAATGGCTGAAAGTAGTGGAACCACTGGTTCCACTGATCAATGATTCCCTCAGCTTCTCTGAGAGATTTCCTCAGACTTATTGTGAGGGGCGTTTCATTGGGGGCGTAGTGTACTGTATTCATTCTTTCTGCAGAGACGAAGATAATACAATATACTGGTAGAAGATACTGGTTCAAGATACTGGTTCAAGATACTAGTAGAAGATACTGGTACAAGATACTGGTACAAGATACTGGTTCAAGATACTGGTTCAAGATACTGTGTGCAGTTAAGTGAGTTATAGTTCTGTACTCTGAGATACAGTATTTAACTATGGACCAAAAATATTACACTATGATGTCATCAGACAGCAAAAGCAAACTATGATGTCATCATTTCATGATTCATGAAGTGTGACATCATCAGTAGGTCATGTGACCTGACAGCAGCACATCCAGATTTCAGACAAAAACATTTTTGGAGAAAAGTTGCATTGATATTGAACTGACCAGTCTGGTGATGCAAGTTTTTTTACACTATTAGAATTCTTCACTGATGATCACTAATTCTGCAGATTTTTGCTTTGCTTGCAGATTTATCAACATGAATCCATTTCACATCACTCGACTAATATAAAAAAATAAAAAAATAGAAAATAATAACTTTAATAATAATACTTTATTCGCGTGGCCCTTTTCATTAAGCTGCAATCGGTTATGGTGTTATGGAAGTAGTGGAAAAGTAATATGAAAAACTACTGTGGACATTATTTCTGAATTTCTAGTTAAGAAAATTAATCTGCTGCTTTAAAAATGTAAAATACAACCAGTGTTTTTGATTAAAGTTTACGACAATGAGCCTTAAATGGTGCCAGTCAAAAAATAGCATTGACCATATGTAATGATATTTGAACTTCAATTAAAAGCTCTTAAACTGCAACAAACCAGCAGCTAATCAGAACTACTTGTTGAATGTGTCCAGATTCATACCTCAGTCTCCAAAAATGAACAGATCTCTTTGGTGAAATTACAACTCAGGATCTAAACAGAAGCTGTGGTTATGGAGTTCTTGTGTTTGTGCACTGGCAGATATAAATGGACATAATCTGAATGGATTTCTCTGTTACCTGACCTGAATTTACTTCCTTCTTTAGGACACTGTGACTTTAATCTAGTGACATGTTTGTCATATGGGGACATTGGTTTAATATCTAAAATTAGGCTGTGTATCTGACTGCTCATCCTTTACAAATGTGACCCACTCCATCAAAATGAGTCGGATGTCGCAGTGGTCCGTTGTTGTAAAAACACGTTTTGTCAAGAAAAGTTGGATTTTAGCCTGTTTTTGTGTGTTTCTGAATAAACAAAGTCTCAGCTTCATTATAAAGTCAACATTAATGCAAAATTCATTAAAAGTAAAACATGGCATTAGTTAGAAAAGTTTCCCTGTTTATTGACAATGCTGAATAAAGTTTATTGACAGATGAGACAGATTGTAGTTGACAGTGGACGAAGATGCCAAACTAGATACGTGAGGAATACATCGCTCAACTTTTTATATTCAGTTCCTACATCTGATGGCAATTGGTCAGAGCTAATGTTGGTTTATTTCACTGCACCAGTGGATGATAGTAGAGCAGAGTCTGACTCGGACAGCCCACCGACTAACATTAGCTCCATTAATAACGCTCAAAATGAGATGGAGGTGGAGGAAAATGTTTTACTCATGGTTGATCCGATGATGGCATACAACTTCTTTGATTATAGTTAGGCACAAAGGTCAAAATTTGTTTTAATTAATGTGGAAAATGGCTGAATGTGAATGATTATCTTTAAAGCCCTTTTTCTTAAAAATAACTTTTGATGACAGCCGGACTTAGCAAGAGCATATCTCACTGAATATTTGGTATAGAAAGATGATATTGGTGTCTCAATAAAGCTGAGACTTTTTTCTTTACAGACATACAAACATTTCAAAATGTGTTTCTGGGTCAGTGTGACTCAAACTGATGGAGCAGGTCACAAATAAAGGGTATAAGAAAGGCTGATAATACAGTGTACAACTTATTTAGTTATATATTTCTTCTGCATGAATACCCTTAAAAATCTCTCTCCACGTGATGTTAATGGTCCTGAGCGCAGTAAATGCCCTTGACCACCAGGGGGGAATGTGGTGCCACAGGGAGCCCCACAGCCATGTTTTTTTTTTTTTTTTTTTTTTTGCAGTCCTGCATGTGGACAATATGAACAATGTGGCTTAGGAAAGACTTAATGTAAATACAATTTGTTATTGATTTTTCAATGTCACTTTTGAGCACAAAAACAAGTAATAAGAAGTAATAGTAGGCTTTCATACAACTGTTTATGACTTTAACCTTTGACTCATTTCTAACTGTCTTTCTCTCCTCCCTTTTCCTCCCCATTTCAGGTACATGTAAAGCCAATTTCCCAGATGAGGACAAACTGCATCATTTTCAGTTGGCAGTGTCTCCTGGTAAGAGTAAAAAAAAAAACACACACACAAAACAACTTGAACAGTAATCAAATGAATTACTGTTTCCCCCGTTACAACGCTGTTACCGTTACTGACAAAAAATGCGCCGTTACTTCTTCAGACCTCACCAAACAGGTTTTTTAAGTAAGATGACCAATACTGCTTATTATTAAATTTAACAAATGACAGTTCACTGATATGGTTCAACAGATTAATAAAGCTTTTGTTAACCTCTTGTTAAAAATTCAGAAATGCTGGATACAAACAGGTAAAGATGCCAATAAATGATTAGTCACCTAAAATCGTATACATAACAGACTTTTATTTTAAACTGTTTGTAGTCTTTCAGTTAATTATTTCAAATATTATAAATGCATCATAAAAATGTTTGGTTTGGCCACCACTTTTTTATGTAGTGGAGATAGAAGAACCACATAAATCATAATTTACTACTCTAACAAATAAATGTGAAAATGAAGAATATAAACTGCCATCTTAATGTGACTCTACTGTGTGAATACAGAGAGCTCCAGCCTGTTTTTGGACAACTGCTTTCTCATTTTGTACCATCTTACTCTGAGACAATATGTCGGGTTTGTGTGTGTGTGAGTGTGTGGGTTGTGAGAGAGGAGAATGTGGTGTGTGTGTGTGTGTGTGTGTGTGTGTGTGTGTGTGTGTGTGTGTGTGTGTGTGTGTGTGTGTGTGTGTGTGTGTGTGTGTGTGTGTGGGTTGTGGGAGAGGATAATATGGTGTGTATGTGTGTGTGTGTGTGTGTGTGTGTGTGTGTGTGCTTGTGTGACAAAGAGCAAGACAGCAAGTGTTAGCGATTTTGTACTGTAAGGCTGTGGGTGTCTTTTTTGTAAAGTATTCCCCCCAAAATGGCACTCGAGTCCTCTCTGTGTTTGGACTTTACAGCTGCAGTGTCATTATTCGCCAAGTTCAATCTGCTTGCTAAGCAGTGTTCCAGGCTTAGTGGGCTACCTGTCGATTATTGTACAAGCCAAACACACTGGTGTGAAATTACCCAAATCTCCGGGGGCTCTATTACCTCTCACTTCGTGTTCTCTCTCTCTCTCTTTCTTTCTCTCTCTCTCTCCCTCCTCTCTCTCTGTCCTCAAGCCCATTGTCACCTTCGAGTTTCCCTTATTTATAAAATGTCACACTCTGTCTTCATCTCCTCAGTATACACAACATTGAGATCAAGAGCTAAGGACTTACAGCTGTGTGTGTGTGTGTGAGAGAGAGAGAGAGAGAGTGTGTGAATAATAGAAATACAAAGACTGAGAAAGAGATTAAAGATAGTGAAACATGGACAGAATATTTTCAAACACTATGTTAGACCACACCAGATGAAGGGTTATTAATTTTAAACCGATATCACATTTAGTCATCCCCACTTGTTTGTTTGTTTGTTATTTTTTAAATGTGCTGTTAAAAGATCCAAATGGACCAGAGTGGCATTTTTCAAGTATGTTTACATGCTGTTTAATGCGCTGCAGCCGAGGCCGCCAATTAACCGTCTAGCATGCAGTCTGACGTTAGCCGTGCACTTTTCCAGCAGCGAGTGTTTGTTTGGAGACTCAACAAACAACAAGCTGAATGCAGAACAAGACACACGTTCATATTTGTAAGTTAGATAAGAAGGAGGAGACTTTAGCGGGAAAGCTGATGTGGGCGTGTGTGTGAGTGTTGGGAAGCAGGCTGCTGCGTGAGACCGCCTGTTCTGCCTCTGATAACTCGTTAGTGCTATTTTTTTGTAAGAATTTTGATTGGCTGCATGGAAAAAAAAGTTGGAGAAGTAACAGTACTCCATCATATTAATGCAAAACTATGAGGCTCCAACCAAAATATATCCAAAGGGGACAAATCATTTACAGGGCAGTTTCAGTCGTACATCAATATAAGTTACAAATTCAGGCAAACGGGGGCAGAAATCACAAACAATCAGCTGTTCAGAGAGGTTGTCAATAAGCCAACCGTTGAGCCAGATTATCCACCCCGCTGTACTTGGAGGTAAAACTGAAAGCAATAATCCTACTTAGCACAAAAAAAAAAAAAATTAAAAATGGTGTTTGTACAACTGTGATAAACTGTAATTTTACCATTTGCCTTAATTTTCTGACTAAACTGTTGGCTTGCTGCAGGACTTCAATGGCATGCCAATATCTACTGGCATATGTCACTGAAACCGCCCTCAGATAGCCGACAGTATGTTGCAGACATCTGAGAAGGCTTGAGCCACAGTACTAGAGTTTATTACTTTATATTAAAAAGAGACCCGTCATACTGAATTTCTGTCACATTTATTCTTGCTTCTTTCTAATTTAATTTCTAATTAAATTTTTCACATTTTAATGCAAGATTCTGGCTTGGCTATTTTGTGATATTATAGCAGTAAACGCAACATTTGAGAGTGGTTTCATTGAAGGAGTTGAAGGAACTCGCTGCACCCCGTTTTTTAACTAAAATGTCATGTTACTGTTATCTTTTAGTAAGTGGTGAATTTCAAGCTGTTCCAGTCCTTGTCCCTAAGTGTGTGTGTATGTGTGTGATTTATCTGTCTCCCTGCCACCCTAATAGGCACTGTAACTCAGTAACAGCTTAGTTTTCACAAAGGCCCTTGTAAGCAAAATCTGCAGGGAAGAGCAAAGACCAGCAATTAGAGAAAAGGTTTGGTGTCATGTTCTTTAAGAGAAGTTGATAAGGAGGTTGAGTTCCCCAGGAAAAACTCAATCAATTATTCAAAAACCTCCGTCTCTCTCACTTCTTGACATGTCTCTCACCTCTCCAACACACACACACACACGTTCACACCTCCTTCCTTTTTTACTTCCTTCCATTTGCTCTTTTCTCTTTTAGCATTTTCAGTTTATGTATTTGGTTTAATATCCTCATCCTTGGCATCACCGTTATTTAAAACTCCCTTATTTTTACATTGATAGCATGTGTATGTATGTGCTCTTGTGTTATGACAGCAACAACAAAAATCCATCCAGGTGAGGTTTCGTGCTTCTACTGTTTCTTTTTTTTTACCCTTAAACTGTGCTATCCAATTTCCTTCAAGAATGATATAGTAACTTAATAATTTACACTGAGAAGCTTAAACTTTCACCCCAGGGAAAGTATTTGTGGTCAGGCAGGACAGGAAGAAAGGCAACTTGCATCTGGATGCTCATTGTCTTCAGTAAAAAACATCTCAACTTGTCTCAACTTGTTGGGATGATGAATTAGGAGTCCCTGGTTACGCAAGTGCTTCTTTTCTCCAATCCTTTTCTATTTTTTCCTTTTTTCTGTTGTGTTTTCTTCTGTTCTCCTGGTTTCTCAGGGAGATGTTAATTAGCACTGTATACTCTAGTCTAGATGAACATAATTATTTTCATTAATTTAAGCATTTGATTGACAGTTGTTGGCTCATGGTCTTAATGGATTCACCTACAAAACACACTGCTTGACGTAATATGACTCAATCAAAACAATATAAGTCCAGAAATTCATCTTTTTGGAGAAGTGAGAAAAATATCTCTTTTGTGTTGGAGCCATTTGACTACTTAATTCTTTCCACATTACATATTTCCTACACATATCTATGGAAGGTTTTTACAGAGCAACAGAATTATAAAACTATCTTGTCACACATCTTAACATTATCATCTTCATAAAGTCAATAACGCAGTCTTTATGTATCTGTGTTGAAGGTGTGTGGTGTAATATTCATCTAGGTGAAGAAGGTCAGTCACATTCTCAACACTAGGCTGCTTTTGTGTTGTGTTTTCTTTGGATTGATTTTATTTATGGGTCATCGGACACAGAGACAAAAAAGAATCCAAGCTGAAAACACTTATTTCAGACATGGACCCAATATGTTAGAAAACAAAGACAACACATAGAAGCACAAGACGTTCAGCATTTAAAAAAACAAACAAACAAACCCAAAAATCCCCCACACAATTCAAAAAGATCAACAACACACCAATTCAATTTATGAAAAAAATGAAAATAACTCACATCAGAAAGCGAGTGGAATGACTCACATCGGTCATATCACTCAAAGACAACAACAACATAAAAAAAACAAAAATAGTCTGTTTTATTTTATTCAGATGTATTTTTTACCAACATGAATCTTACATTAAACATCTTTAGCTTAGTAAATGATCAGAGCAGTTTCTCTATCTCTCTCTCTGTAGTTACTCTGTGTAGTTCAGTTTCCCTTTCCCATGCAGCAGCTCCATGCGATGACCCCCGTGGCCTCGGACCCCTGAGTCTCTGAGGAATGGGGACAGCAGCAACACTCCGGGGTTAACTCATTCTCATGTGGTCATCGTTTGAATTCACAGAAGTACGCACACAGTGAAAGAAAATGGATGTGCAAATTGTTTCGTCTTTGTGATTCAGATGCAAACCCATTCTGCTCGATTTGCACATGTATAATTAATGTGTTGTGCACATTGTTACGGCAACCTGCAAAACCCCTGAGTGTATGAGCAAGTGGACACATTTTAGGGATACCGAGAGTTCTGTTGACTCTTAAAGGGTAGATTTATAGCAAGTATGATAGCTATATATTTAAAAAAAAATTAAATTTTCACTTAATAATATTATATTTATTAGGGGTCTCAGTCACTCAGTTTTCATTTGTAGGCTAATGTTAATGCTTGACCTGAAATTATTACATAGACATAAACATGGTTAAAGAAAGATTAATGAGAACATATCGTGCACATTTTCAGGTCGGTGTATTTATTCTGGAGCTCCACTGAAATGAATTTCTTTGACTTCCAGTTTAAAAAAACGTATCGTGTTTGAAGCTCCTGTCTCTCTGAGCTCCCCCTCCCAATGAACTCCAGCCAACACTGGAGGATATCTAATCAAACTGTAGTAGTCAGATTTCTTTTTCCTCCTTTATTCAACTGTTGTCAACTTCTCAAATACATCCGTACAGATCTGAGCCAAAATCCGATCCAAAATATCCAAGTGTACAATGCGAACACCCCGTGAACAACCGTAGCAACATATTTGACAATAAAAAACTGCTGAAGTGACCTTTAGTGGGCATGTGTGAACAATTTGACATCAGTATGAATTAAAAGTAAAGGTAAAGGTGTTTTTACTTATGTTTACCTCATGTTTTGGCTCTTTTGACTACTTTTATAGTTATCTATTATAATTGTATTTACATGACAGAATTCACAAAAATAAGTGTCTAATATATCTAATGATCAATGGAAATAGTGGAGAAATGATTATACATTTAAAGAATGTTTCCAGAGACAGCACTGTGTCAAGGACATGTATCTTTCTAGTACGCCTACATGCGTCATACTACATGAATACAATAAAACATACATGCTATATATGAATGGAACTCAGTCAGCCCTGAAGGATATATAATCACACAATAGTAGTCAGAAAAGATAAGAAAATACAAGAAAAGGTAATAATGTGTTTTCTCAGTACCAAGCTTTTCTATACCATGACACACAGAAACATCCTTGTGGGTTGAGGTTTTTCAGCTGCCTTTTTTCATGTGTGCTTGCAATTATGGATGTGTCAGCGCTCTGTCAGAAACAATAATTATCTGTCAACACCAATCACGCCCTGTACATGTCATTGTGGTTCACTTTCCCTTCCTGCAA
The DNA here is from genome assembly GCF_027409825.1 of Scomber japonicus. NCBI lineage: Eukaryota > Metazoa > Chordata > Actinopteri > Scombriformes > Scombridae > Scomber > Scomber japonicus. The sequence continues at coordinate 9,089,034 of NC_070588.1, forward strand.
TTTTACTAATTAATCTGGGCGGGACAGCTACTGCTTTTCCCTCACATTTGTTTTCCTTTTTGCTTTTCTACATTATTGATCCCCACAAAGGCTTTCACACCTAGTCTGTTGGTTACGGTACAGAGGAGTTCTTGTGCGTCTGCTCGGTTAATTAAGGCTGGTGTGAAAAGCTTAGATCCAAAGGAGGTTTCTCCATTAGCTTTCTACCAAACTCTCGTTAGGTTTGTTTCGGGGGTAAAGTAGACACCAAACAGGACTTCATGATGCTTTGCATGAGTTATTTAAATCTAAAGGATTATGTAAGCAATTTAAATACATGCAAAAGTCAGCTGGTAAAACTTGGCTTTTGTGCTACTACTGTACACTATGACTATATGCACAGTAACTTCTGTCGTTGTTTTGAGCTGTCTGTCAGTACTTATAACATGTGAAGTCTAGTCACCATCTATAATGATAATTTACAGTCAGTTATTTCTTTCTGTGCGCTTAGTGCCCACCAGAGATGATAAATAAACACATGAGGAGCAGTAAAGGGCTGCGTGATTTGCTGTGAGTCGCAGGAATTTGTTTTCCTCCTGTGGGTTCATATAACACTGATGTTATAGCGGGTGCAGGGGCATGGTCACCAAAAGTCAGTCCAGAGGTCTTTGTGCTGCGGTTAGTTAATAAAAAGTCAGCTTGAATGCAAAACATACCCGAAACTAAAAGGCAAAAATGTATTTAGTTTTTTTTAAAACTTTGATCCTGACCGAGTACAAATGTGAACCACGGATGTTTTAAGAGAGCTGGTGTTGCCACTCAGCCTCGCTTCTAATTTGACCCAGTGGTGCTGCAGTGGAAAAAGGCCAGAAAACATACAACACATCACCTCTGCTGTATTCAAACACATCTTGTACTGTGCTAAAAGTGAGGATGCTCTCAATGCCATGAATAGTTTTTATGAATCAATTAACTTCATACAAAAAACCGGCACCAGCTCTCCTCAGTGCACTCGGCAGTTTGTTTGTTCCGCAGTTATTTTAGGCGTCTTTAGTTATTTGCTGCTGTCTCTTCATCTAATCCCAAATTGACTCACTGATGTTGAGATCAGGGCTCTGTGGGGGCATTATACCATCTGTTGCAGGACTACTTGTTCTTCTTGTTTCTGAAAATAGTTCTTTATGACTCTGGATTTATTTATCTTTGGACTCGTTGTCATGCAGCAGAATTTGAGAAAGATCAGACGCCTTCCTGATTGAGGTCTAATGTGCCTAAAACCTTTACACAGTACTGTATGTATAGACTGCAGTAGGAAGTAAAATAATGTCAATTTGTGGGTAACCTTCCTGTTAACAGTAGTAACCAACGATCATCTTTCTGTCATTTGAACATATTGAAGGTCTAGTATTTATTTCCCCAGAAGGAGTTCAGAGTTTGGATGTTAGCTCCTGTGTGTGTGTGTGTGTGTGTGTGTTTGTGTGTAGAAGTGTGTATGTGTGCAAAGCCCAGTGTCTCATGACAGTAAAGACTGATTGTTCCAGTGTACCGAAGACATTCATGAATTATTTACGACCTCTGACTGCAGCTTTTAGTCGGCAGATGCTCTCTGTGTCTTTTCCCTTTTTTTTCCCTCCCCTCCTTCAGTTCAGTTTTCTGCGTTTTGTTACTCTCTCGTCTCTTTTGTGTCCGTCCATCCTCTGGTTCCATTCTTTCGTCCCCTCTTCTACTTAACACTTATTCAAGCTTGTGTGTCTTTTCCCCCTCTTTCCATCTCCGTGTCATGTATAATGCAGGAGAGACTGTTTGAGCGGTCTAATTAAATTGTACCTCTGTCTTTGTTACAGTGAATGGAATCGGGTAAGGTTTAGATAGACCTTTTTACAGAGGCATTATCTCCACTTGCTCAGCGTTTGAGTACAAAGAGAGGGAGAGAAAGAGATACAAGAGAGAGAAGGAACGGGATGAGCTTGTTTTAACGGCACTTTGGGCATTTTTAAATTCTAAATAACATTTTTTGCTTCTCTGTATATTTCAAGAAAGTGGTACAAAATGTCCTGTAAAATTGTTTTCATGCACACAAGTAAAATAATAGTCTGTTCCATTTGTGTGAATATGTGTAAGTGTTTTCCATTTATTTTAGTGTGTGGTCTACGTATGACTGCTCATTCAGTACAGCACATGTGGGTGTTCATTCATGTTGCTGCACACACACAGTAAGATTGTAACATGGACTTATTACCATGGTCCCTCCCTTCCTCTCAGTCGCTCCCTCACTTTCCTGAGTTCAGTCAGAAGTTGCCAAGACGCATCAGTTCATGTGTGTGTGAGCTCTAGCAGGCTGTGCAGGTGAAAGGACAAACTGTAGGCAGTCATTTCTTTCTGTGAGCGTCTCTTTTCCAACTTTTCACGCCGGCCTGTTTCTAACCATGTGTCCTCGTGAGATCGCAACAAATGTAAATGTCATCCAACTGAGTTAAGATCCCTTTTAAATAGATCCAATGTCCTCAACAAGCATTTCATTGGATTTACAGGCTACATGCAGAGTGATGAGACAGAGTGTGGGTGAACATGTGATTGGACAGCTTATAAAGGTGGATTGATTCATTTGTGATGTATGTGTATGAGTGAGCTTACATGTTTTATGCTTGCATGTGTGTTTAGCCCCCTTTTAAAAGGCAGGTAAAAATTAAGATGAGGCAGGTAAATAAAAAAATTAAGTGAATATTCCACTAGTAAAATATTGCACAAATATATGAATAGAGTTTTTAACAAAAGTGGGTTTCAAAATCACTGTGTGTGTTTATTGAGCGTGTGGATGGCTTTAGTTTCCACGTGTGTTTACCAAGTGTCCGTTTGTGTGTGTGTGTGTGTGTGAGTCAGATGGGACATGAGAGTTAAGCCAGTGTAATGTTTGGCCAACAGAGTGTGGTTGGACTTAAAGGTCACGCATTATCCCTTTTACCCCCTGAGATTACATCCTAGATTGAGATTCATTTCCTCTAATTGGTCCTCTCCTTTACTCAGCGTCAAAAGATTTATCTGTGACACGAGACTCAGTTCGATCTCAGTTTAGACCAAAGTATGTTGGCGCAGCGGGGGTCCCAATGCACAGGCCTCCTCCAAAAAATACCAATAGCAAAAAGTTGTGAAGCAAAAAAGCTGAACCTGGCTCCTCAACTTCATTTGGCAGTTTACTGAATTGGGTTACTTAGTTAACTGTGTATGTTTATTTCACAGTTTACTATTACTACTTTCACAGTACTATTCAAACTGGCCTTTTTGGATTGATATCATCTGCTCATCAGTTTCTGTCCCATCATGTCCACACCACTACAGCCCTGCCTATTTTTTTCTAACGCAGTGCTGTAAACAAAGCTCTATCTTCTGTAATACTTACAGATAGATAGATGGATAGATGGACAGATAGATAGATAGATAGATAGACAGATAGACAGACAGACAGACTTTATTCATCCCCATTGAGGGAATTCATGTATCCAATAGCTCCTACAAATACACAAATAAATACATGTACATACATGAAAAAGAGCAAATAATATATCCAATAAACAAGTTAAAAAACAAAGTAAAATATGTAAGAAAATTATGTTAAGAGGAGGAAAAATTGCCTTCACTTATGGTTCATTATTTAAAATTTTAGTTTTAAAGCATGACATCTGATACTAAACCATGTTCATTGCAATAAAACCTGTGTGTACTCTGAACTACAGTATATCTGCGTGTCAGAAAAAGGAAAAAATCAAATCAGGAAAAAAAGGAAAACAAATATGTTTTACACCCAAATCTCAGTAGAGCTGCAAAGATTAGTTGATGAATTGATTAGTTGCCAACTGTGAAATGAATTGGCAACTGATGGTTTTGAGTCATTTTTAAGGAAAAAAAAAAGTACAAATTCCAACTTCTCAAATGTGAATATTTTTGGCAGTGGCAAAACAAGACCTTTATCACCATATTTAGTTGAAGCCCTGAATCTCAGGCTGTTTTTTTATATATTGTGATGTTTGGTTTTGGTCTTTTTGGTGAAGATGACGTTTTTTGATCTCTGACCTTGTCCTGTGTACATTTCTGAACTCTGATAAGCAGTGTATGATGATTATTGTTAATTTATGTTTGTTTTAAACCCTTTTTCTCTCTTTATTTCTTTCCTTCCAGATGAGGGTTACTACCAAAGTGGAAGGTTTCAGTTTGAAATAGACGTCCCAGAAGCCTATAACATGGTGGTGAGTGGTACACTTATCTGTCATTGGTTGGTGTAAAAAGTAAATCAGTGTGTCTGCTTGTGCATTAATTAGTATACCTGTTGACATACTGACACATAATTATCTGTTACGTTCTGTTATGCCTGTGAAGTATTGCCTCCATGTCAACATGTTAGTAGTAGTAGTAGTAGCTTTATTGAGGGTCAGACAACAAATAAATACATTTAGATAGCCCTCCCTGAGCCATGAGAACATTTAAGATAATTAAAAACAATTGAAGACATCAATAAAACATTGCAAATCTATAAGATGTGACTAACTGTAAGTGTTTTAATGGTTTCATCATCGTTGTATACATGCAGATATTGACTTTGCTTACTAATAGCGAGTACCTCCAGACAAGTGCCTTAGTAAGGTGTTGGACCACCATGTTTGCTGATTTTCTTATGTTTGGTGTACTGTTGTTGTTTATGCATGTCTTGTAAGGGGCTTTTGAGTGCTTTGAAAGGCACCTATAAATAAAGTGTATTATTATTATTATTATTATTATCATTATCATTATCATTATCATTATCATAATGTTTGGCCAACAGAGTGTGGTTGGACTTAAAGGTCACGCATTATCCCTTTTACCCCCTGAGATTACATCCTAGATTGAGATTCAATTCCTCTAATTGGTCCTCTCCTTTACTCAGCGTCAAAAGATTTATCTGTGACACGAGACTCAGTTCGATCTCAGTTTAGACCAAAGTATGTTGGCACAGCGGGGGTCCCAATGCACAGGCCTCGTCCAAAAAATACCAATAGCAAAAAGTTGTGAAGCAAAAAAGCTGAACCTGTATATATGCTATATTACTGTAACTAAAGTATGTTTATTTCACAGTTTACTATTACTACTTTCACAGTACTATTCAAACTGGCCTTTTTGGATTGATATCATCTGCTCATCAGTTTGGGACAGAATCATTATTATTATTAATATTGGACCAGGATTGGCTTCCAAACTTAGTTGTGATGTTAGAAATCCTGCGTATAGGCCCTTTAAAATCAAACTTTCAGCGAGCACAGATAAACTTTCCACTTTCAGCAGATATACTGGTAGAAACAGGTTTCTAGTGTCAAACTTTGCACATACATCATTCTGCACAGTTAAGCTCAAACATTCAACTGCAGGAACAAGAAGAAAGAAGATGTTTTTGAATGGAGATTTTAAAAATTCACACAGGAATATTAAGATACTGAGCTTGGATCTGTCTGTGGATTCCTGCAGCACACACACACTGCATCATTTTTTTTCACCTGACCTTCATGATTGAGACTTACTCCGCTCACCTCTCTCCTTTGTCTATTCTTCCATTCATTCTTGCTGCACAGGCTTTATCTCACCATGTCAGTGTGTGTTCACATAGCGTACGCATGAATCTGTGTCTTTTGTTTGAATCCGAGATATCGTCATTTTATTTGTATCTATTCAAATTGATGTGAATGCCTTTTGTCTCTGTATTTTGTCTAAGTCCTTAATTACACGTTTACACACACACACACACACACACACACACACACACACACACACACACACACACACATATTTCTGACACCCTCCACAGAATAAGAAATAATAAACATTCATTCATTAAACATTAATCGATTCATAAAGTGGTTCGCAATTACAGAGTTAGCGGTGAAGAGGATGAAATGAGTGGTGAAGAGCAGTATCAAAAAAACAGAAAGGTTAAGTTTTAGAAGCTTTCCTCATCAGTGTGCCACCTTCAATAAGGTCACATAAAATATTACTTAGTTAGTAGGGCACAGAGCAGTTAAGTGAGTTAAGTGTGAGCCACAAAAATGATGATCCTTGTTAATTGTGGAGAGTCATTTATCCAGTACAAAATTACAGCAGTTGGGTTGTATTAGTTTATGAACATACACATCAAACCGGTTTATAGAGGCAGCCTGGGTTTAAATCTTACCTGCAGCTCACATTACAACAGTCCTTTATTTGACTCTCCGAACAGTGTTTCATTGTTTGTTCCTCACAGGCTGCGTGTGTTAAATCCAGGCTGGGTTTTGTAAATTAGTTTTTATCCATCAGGTTATTAAAAAAATGTTGCAGTTCTGCTTTTTAACGTGGGCACAGAAAGTGTGCAGAGCTGAGGAAATTCAATAACAGCTCTGCATAATGATCCACCTGAAAAACACAAGGGGGGATTTTCAGAAAGGAATCGAAGCCCCCCCCCCTTTTTTTTTTAGATGATAAACAGTCAAATTGCATTTTTCCTCATTTACTGAAGCTCCGCTCTGAGGCTTAGCGCTGGTTACACAGATCCGCCGCAGCCGCAGCACCACTGAAAATGATGTGTTTGTTCTGATTGTTATAATTATATTTTAAGGCGTTCCTGTTCAGAGGGCCGACTAAATAGGTGTTTTGTGCTTTAATTAATACCTGCGGTAGGAAGAGAAATTTTCATGTGTAATTGCTTGTGTGTGCAGAACTGGATTTAATTTGCTGAAAACATGTAGAAAGTTAAAATCCCCCCCAGCTTCTGTAACTACAAACCTTAAAATGTGTAATAAATGAACCTTAACTTTTAGGCGTTTTTGTTTTGTTTGTTTACAGTTATTAATCAATTGCCCCTTTTGTTTTGTGGGAGCTGCTGTTGTACTGTGCCAATATTTAATACTCTCCTCTATAGAACCACACAGTGTTTGTTTACAATAACTTCCAGGTTTAATTGTGTGAAGCAAAAATATCATGTCAGCTTAAGTAAGTAAAGAAGCAAACAGAGAGGCACATCTAAGTGTGAGTATAAGTATTATCAGTAGGTAGTCAAATTAATTAAAGGAGGCATAAGAAGGTATAAATGAGTAAAACTGTGGTATGGTGGTTTCCCACTAGGCAATCACCAGTTAGTCTGACCAGCGGTGAGATGCTGCTGTTGGGTATATTTGGTTTATCAGAGATGCTAGCAAAGCAACACAGTATATACAATAAGCACAGCAGCATCAGATAGGCCACTGTCTTTAACTATTTATCCAGAAATGTTATAGTTAAGGCTGAAAATGAAAAGAGTAATAAACAATCTCACAAATCTCTGCAATTGAAATCAGCTGCCAGTCATCTACCTGGAAAAGTCTGTCGTTGTTAGCGTTAGCATCACAGTGATACGCTCCATAGAAAAAGAATTAAAAACTTCCACAAATCATCTGCTCTTCAACATTCTGAGTGTCCAATGTAAAAAAAAAAACAAGGCTCCTTTGTTCAAAGCCGTGTAGCTGTTGAACCTCATTTATGAGACACTTAGAATTCCTCTGATAAGCTGCTGCCTTGAAACCACCGCAGCAAATTTCCCACCTGTCTCCTCCTGCTGAAATAAATGACGTTGAGGCACATTATTTCCTCTGCGCAGTCAATAGGATCGACCCCTCATCTGAAAATGTCTGCTGTTCGGGGAGAGTCGTCAGTGTCCTTCATTATCAGGCCGACAGTCGTGTCTTTACTTAATTAATTTGGCCAACGTTCAACCCTCTTGTAGTGCTAGAAAAACCCTTGATTTGCTGTTTTACCTTTGATGGCCAATCAGTAATTTGTAATATTTACAAATGTACAGCCTCATGGACTACAAATAGCTGCAGGTTGGTTAAATATGAAATGCTGAATCTTCAACCAAAAATGCCTGTCCTAAGTTTTATACTCTCCATACTTTACATATGTAGCATTAATTACTGGGTGCCATATATGCAAGTGTGCACTCAACTCCAAACATACAGTAGACAATGCAGCAGTCATCTACACAGTGACATGAGTGGCAGTTTGACAACGCCAATATAGAAGATACATTTATTCTGTTGCTTTATGGTGAAACTATGAAGTACCCAGATCCAGCAGAGTCCAGGCAGCCAGATTCATTTTGAGTGTCTGGATGAGGAGTCAAAGACACACCTGCACACATTCAGATGATAAGAAACCTTTAATAATGTTAGAATCATATATAGAGAAACAGGAATAACCAGTTTTTAATGTTTCATGTAAGCATCATATCAAAATCTGTATTAAGATTCAAACCTGGAGACAGAGAGGGAGGATAAAGTGCATTTAATTATTATTCTGCCTTGTCTAAAACATGTCATTTGGTACGTCATATCAGTCTGTTTTGTTTGTTTCATTATTTCTGATTATTTTGCAATTATTGTGTAGTGGCATTTTTCCAAGGCGTGCAGTTCTTCAATTATTTTTGTTGTTGGAAAACTTCATAAAAGCCGGTATCAGGAGAAAACTTTTAAGCCATGCTGCCAGTTCTATAATTTTGCTGCACTGAGAGTGACAATAGTTCCTGCACTCACGATTTCACCTCTGCACTCAACTAAATTGTTGATTTTTGTTGTCAGACGCTTTTCTCAAGACATGGTGAATCACAGTGATTCATCAAACGTCAGATGACTCAAACATCTACAGATTATTTGATATCTGTGTGACTGCAGAAGGGAAGCACAATTGTATGTTTCAAAAGGTGTTTTTTTTGCCTCCAGCACATTTGTCACATATTCAAGAGTGCAGAGGCTTTTTTTTCTCTTTCAAAATGAATCTATGAAATCAAAGAGCTTGCTCATTTTCAGTTTAAGAACAGGTTGTCATAGCCTGCTGAGATCTGCAGTGATAGTAGAAAGAGCCTGCACTGTGTTGTCGGAGCGCTTCTCGGTCTCGTATGGTAAATTGGTCCCTGTCAAAGAATCAGACCATCACACTGTGTCTACACAAGCTGCGTGGTGAAAGCAGCGAGTTAGTCCGTCCTCAGCCTGTGTCAAAAGATCTGCTCAGGCACAGTATTGAGTGCAGGTCTCTTGTGTTTTCTGGTGAGTTCGTTGTGTGTGAGTGAAATGCAAGCCGATGCGAATTCCCGTGTAGACAGCTGTATTATTAACAAAAAGAAAAAAAAAGCATCTGTTCCATCAATTACGACAGAAAAAGGCGAGTGAAACACTTTCTTTGTAGACAAGTTGTTAGAGAGGAGCAGCCAGCTTGCATAGAGAGGAGCTGCACTTCTCTTAAAAAACAGACACGGAAAGGAAATTCACAGGCAAATGCCTCGTGCCTGGGTTTGGACCCGCGGGGCCCTGGCAGAGTTCAGCCCAAATAAACAACACAGAGCTGCCTCATCCGTGCGCTTCCTCCTTCTGAGATGTCCGGGATGAGCAGACCTGGGTAAATGTGTGAACGCTCACAAGCCCCAGGCTGTGCACCGCTGTGTTGGAGTGTGTCCCAGAGAACAAAAGGCCACTTCAGTGCGACTGTACGTCATAGATAAGAGTACTCTGGAAGTTGTCTACTCTTCTGGGCGAAGCGGGAGTTGAGAGACAGACAGCCGGCGTACGTAGGAGTCAATGAGAGAGGGTCGACCTTTGGGGAGACTTCATAGTTTTACTGTAAGGCTTAGTTTCACAATGACTGATTGAGAGGAACACCTTTTAGTTAATATGAAAGTGATGTTCTGTTATTGATGCTAGTGCTGGACTGTCCCTGTCAATCATATTCACACACCAGTGTTATTTACTCCTGCTGTGTGACTATTACTGTGTCAAAGTTGAACTAAAGTTTTGAACAATGGGACAATAGTACGCTGCAGTAAAGAGGCACAGGTGTGTAGAAGAAATCAATACAGCTCTTTCTTCCTCGCTTCTCCCAAGGTCTTTCATTCCACTGATCTGCTCCTTTTTTTTTCATCACTGCCACAGCTTACGTGTAACTAAGAAAATTGTACACTATAAAATGACACGATAGTGTAACATAGCACAACATACCATGAAACAGCCTGTGTGGCTTCACATTATTTTCTTTTTCAAATTGCCCCTGTCGCAGCATGCACACACTCACAAAGACACCAGTCCTTTGTCATATTGCAGTAAAAGGTTAACAGATATTAAAGGATGGGTTCACAGTTTTTCAAGTCTTTCTTAAAGCAATTGTCAGATGTGTTTTTCTTGCTGTAATTATTCCCTTTGTTCATTTTGGCCACTGGAAGATTACTTCATCACGTCCAAATGAGTGAAATCAAGTAGACATCTTTCAATGTTACAGTCTTTTTAGTGCTAAAGTCCCTCTTTTTGTGACTATACTTCCACCACGGCTCAACAGGGAAACACAAAGAAGGAATTTAATGCTAAACAGTCTGTAAATGTGGCATATCCACTTGATATGACTAACTCAGACTGCTTTAGCCTCATATAAGCTTCACATCAACCTTTCAATGCATTTTGCACTAAATGACTGTCTGGACACACTGTGGATTTTGCCCCCCATCGCTAACATTGAAAGCACATTTGAAAGGGATCATTTAATTGTCAATATGAACAAGAGGAATGATCATGACGAGGAAAACCTCTTTCAATATTGATTTGGGCACCTGACTGTTGTTTTAAGGTAGATCGGAAAAATTGTGAACACTTCATTTTAATGTTAAAACATCTGAGGGCATGCAGGTCAAATATTGCCTGCAGACCTGGCTTGACAGAGTTTATTCATTTTTAATAAGTCCAAACAGTCAAAACAGAGGGTCAGATGAAAGCAATGCACATTCCTTTTCCCCATTGCAGCCTTCCTTGCAGCTCTTGTAAATGCCAGATGTTCTATATTTACACTCCGTCCTCTGAGGTGGAGAAAACAAAACTGACTGTCGCGATTGTGTATCGTGTTAGTAAATCCAGCAATTTGCTTACAGAAAGCCTCAATAAAACTGTCCCTCTCAAATGTGAACATTAACTAAATAAGTAAAAAGTCCAAAACACACACACAGAGAAACAGAAGGCACAGATGTTCCACTGTTGTTTGTTAACAGTGGAAAAAATGCTGTCTGTGGACACTGGCACTGAGTTTTTGGGGACTAGTCTATTTGAATGAACACCATTGATGCACCACATCAATAGCACTGCCTAACATGGAAAGCCTGTAACATTACCACTGCTGCAAAAGCAACAGAGTTATCTCTATTAAACACCTGCTGCTCTGAATAGTAAACACCAGTTATTAAAATGTTGTTTAAAATGAAATAAAAGTAATAATAATTAACAATTGCTCTTCTCTCTGCTCTTCTACAGCCTCCTAAAGTGAGATGTCTGACCAGAATATGGCATCCTAACATAACAGAGAATGGCGAGATCTGCTTGAGGTAATACTGCTCGACACCTCCTTTGTGACTTGTCCTCACCATAGCAACTTCTTCCTCTTCTTTATCTTACGTTTTCTTATTTTACTTCACATTCTTAGTGGTAAGAAACTGATAAGAGCAAATGAAAGTAGTATTAGTCTGGTATTCCCTGTGCCATTCTCAGACACAATTCTTGAAATCAAAAGGTCCAGACCTTTGAATGATACAGCCAAACATATTACAGATGTTTACAGTGGTGTGGAGTCTTATGAGAGTTGGCAGCACCTTTTGGCATTGTGTAAAGGGCATGACGTAAAGGGCATGACAATAACTCAGAGACACAGAACAATGTCAAGCAGCCACAGAGTGTCACATATCTTGTAAGTACTGTAAATGACTGTAATTTTCTATTTTATGTCTGCAGCTTATTGCGGGAACACTCTATTGATGGCACAGGATGGGCCCCCACCAGAACATTAAAGGTAAAAAAAACAAAAAAACATTTAATTAACATTTTTAAGTAAGATAGCAGCCTGTGATTCAGTGTTACAATGTTTAGTTCACAGTTAGGGTTAAAAAAAAAAACAAAAAAAAAACGAGGCAGAATTGGGAAATATTACAAGGAAAAGGTTAGTAGTCTGTTTTTATAGTGTTTCAAATCAAACAACAAAGGTAGCAGTACAATTGTGAGTTGAAACCATTTAGGCCTGTATGATTTAATCAGTCCAATGCTACCGTACATTTCAGTTATAATTTTACGGTAAAACATGTAAATGGTGAAGTCATGTTGTATTTGTAATTCATGTTCTAATTTTCGTGACAGCAGTATTTCATTTTTATAAACATAATTCCAAAAAAAAAAAGTTTCCTTCATAAACAGACAGAATGCCAAGTTGTAACAGTCTGATATGTGTATATATGTGTGTGTGGTTAATCTGTTGCTGCCTTGTGTCATTTGCATTAATTAATCAAGGTAAACAAGCCATTTATTAATCAATATTTGTCAGCGTTCAGACAGAAAATTAAGTTCTACAGCTACACACTTATTCATTTGAATGGAGACAGCGTGTCGGCCACAACTCCCATTCACTCGGGAGAATTCAAAAGGATTGAGGGAGGGGTGTATTTGTCTTAGCATCTCTTTCATTTATATAGTAAATATGAAATAATGAATCAAGCAAATGCACCACTGGTTTAGGAAAGTGCTCATAATTAGACATTGTGGAGCAGAAATGTAAAGAAGTTGAGAAGTTTTTTTAAGAAATGTCCTACTTGTTGGTCAATGAAAGTTTTTAATTAACTCCTGCCTCTCTAGGGTCTCTTATCTGTATTGTGTGATAGAAGTATGTGATCCATAGTGACAGGTGCCACAGTTAGACTACTTGTAATCTTGAAACACTGTCTACATTAAATGGTAAATGAAAAATGCAACCACTCAAAGCACTTTTTTTTTTTTACTACATGTCACATTCACCCATTCACACACACACATCCATACACTTTTGGGGCAGCCATTGGGAGCGAGACAAATATCAGTCATGAGTCTTAAAACAAGATATTTCATCAAAACAATATTTTGGTACAAACATTTACTCACCAGTGGTGGCAGAAAGCCTTGTAAAAAGCACTTGCCAGAAAATAGAAAACCTACATACTTGTGCTTGGCAGGTGTTAATTTTGGACCTTTTCTTTCAGTGTATTAAACTGACAAAATTGAAGTGCAAGAAATAATGCTGAGCACTGTTGAAAAAACACTGGAACACAAAAAAAAAAACCTTTTGTGGAGCCATTTAAGGTAAACTTCACGATGAAAAGGCTTTTTGGCTGCATATAAAATAACGCTTTGATGCCTTACCCTTGACTGAACTGAGTACTTTTTTTGCAAGCTGTTAAAAAACTGTTACTGAAGTTCAAAGTGAGGACGCCCACTGCTATCCCAATTCAAGTTTTGACTAAAATGATGACAAATGCGCTGCGAAACTGAATGCAGGTCGTATGGTGAAGCTCTACCTTCCATGTTAAGTTTTACCTTTAACGTTTTCATCAGTCAGACGTATTTATCGCTGCTTCTCTGCAGATTGAAGACTGCTGGGATGGGATGGGCTTCTACTTTTTTTTTTTTTTTTTAGAAATTTAAAAGTTTTCCAGGGAATCCTCTTTGAATACCTCTTGAGTTTCCTGCCAAGACCGCTCTTGAAGTTATCATCAGGATTTGTTATGTCCTTAAGGGTTCTCTTCCTTTTTTCATAAGTCAGTCCAAGCTGTCCCTTTTTTTTTCTTGTTTCTTTATTTCTGGTGCTGTCTTCACACATTAGCATACTAGGAGGGGGGCCTTCTTCTTTAACTGTCAGACAAAGCCCTTTTTCTTCTCCTCTGCTGAACGAATTTCTCACAATTTGGAAATTGGCACGGTAGATAAATTTAGATTTACTGCTGAGTCATCATGGTCTCCATATCACTACCGAGAAGAAATAGAAAATAATAGCTATTTCTATGACATTTGTTTTGTTGCATCTTTGTCAGGCTCTGTTCTGATTGAATTCTGTGTGTGGTCACATCCGATACGCTCTCAATCCACACCAATCCCGATACAGCAGGTTAGAGTGGCTGCAATTTTTAGACTTTTCCACACTACACATCTGTGACGCATGTCGAACCAACTCAGCTTTTTGAACCCACTCAGACAGCCTAAAATATGTTCCTCCATCCTTTGTTAACATCATTTAAAATGCAGCAATAGATGCGTACTAAAAAAAAAAAAAAGAGTGTGTGTGCATTAGTTAAAATCAGATTTGTTTTTGTAGCCAAGCTCATAAATTATTATAAATTATCATAAATTATTCAATAAATGTTAGAAAGTTTAATGAAAATACAGCAAAGTTTCTTTCTAGAATTTATAGTCCGTATGAACAATAATGGGGAGAACAGGTTGCACATTACTCATTCCAAGAAGTGTAGAAGTGTGTTTCTATCTATCTATCTATCTATCTATCTATCTACAGTGGTATGAAAAAGTTTGGGCACCCCTGATCATTCTCAAGATTTTCCTTTATAAATCATTGGTTGTTCGGATCAGCAATTTCAGTTAAATATATCATATAGCAGACAAACACAGTGATATTTGAGAAGTGAAATGAAGTTTATAGGATTTACAGAAAGTGTGCAATAATTACTTAAACAAAAGTAGGCAGGTGCATAAATTTGGGCACCCTTGTTGTTTTATTGATTTGAATACCTTTAGCACTAATAATTGGAACACAAAATTTGTTTGGTAAGCTCATTGACCCTTGACCTACATACACAGGTGAAGCCAATCATGAGAAAGGGTATTTAAGGTGGCCAGTTGCAAGTTGTTCTCCTCTTTGCATCTTCTCTGAAGAGTGGCAACATAGGAGCCTCAAAACAACTGTCAAATGACCTGAAAACAAAGATTGTTCAACATCATGGTTTAGGGGAAGGATACAAAAAGCTAGCTCAGAGATTTAAGCTGTCAGTTTCCACTGTGAGGAACATCGTGAGGAAATGGAAGACCACAGGCACAGTTCTAGTTAAGGCCCGAAGTGGCAGGCCAAGAAAAATCTCAGATAAGCAGAGGCGAAGGATGGTGAGAACAGTCAAGCTCAACCCACAGACCAGCTCCAAAGACCTACAACATGATCTTGCTGCAGATGGTGTCACTGTGCATCGTTCAACTATTCAGCGCACTTTGCACAAGGAGATGCTGTATGGGAGAGTAATGCGGCGGAAGCCTTTTCTGCGCACATGCCACAAACAGAGTCGCTTGAGGTATGCTAAAGCACATTTGGACAAGCCAGCTTCATTTTGGAATAAGGTACTGTGGACTGATGAAACTAAAATTGAGTTATTTGGACATAACAAGGGGCGGTATGCATGGCGGAAGAAGAACACAGCATTCCAAGACAAACACTTGCTACCCACAGTAAAATTTGGTGGTGGTTCCATCATGCTGTGGGGCGGTGTGGCCAGTGCAGGTACTGGCAATCTTGTTAAAGTTGAAGGTCGCATGGATTCCAGTCAGTATCAGCAGATTCTTGCGAACAATGTTCAAGAATCAGTGACAAAGTTGAAGTTGCGCCGGGGCTGGATACTTCAACAAGACAACGACCCTAAACACCGCTCAAAATCTACTAAGGCATTCATGCAGAGGAACAAGTACAACGTTCTGGAATATTATTGAAAATCTGTGGTGTGATTTAAAGCGGCCTGTCCATGCTCGGAAACCATCAAACCTGACTGAACTGGAGATGTTTTGTAAAGAAGAATGGTCAAAAATACCTTCAACCAGAATCCAGACCCTCATTGGAAGCTATAGGAAGCGTTTAGAGGCTGTTATTTCTGCAAAAGGAGGATCTACTAAATATTGATGTAATTTTTCTGTTGGCGTGCCCAAATTTATGCACCTGCCTACTTTTGTTTAAGTAATTATGGCACACTTTCTGTAAATCCAATAAACTTCATTTCACTTCTCAAATATCACTGTGTTTGTCTGCTGTATGATATATTTAACTGAAATTGCTGATCCGAAAAACCAATGATTTATAAAGGAAAATCTTGAAAATGATCAGGGGTGCCCAAACTTTTTCATATGACTGTATCTATCTGTCCATCTGCCTATTTGTCTGTCTGTCTGTCTCCCTCCCTCCATACCTCCCTCCCTCCCTCCATCTATCCTATCTATTCCATCTGTCTATTCTGTGTCTCAATTACATCGTTGCATCATTCCCGGGTATTTTATTTGCTTATGCAAGCAGCCATTTGTTTATCGTCAAAGTCAAAATATGCCAGTTTGGCTCAGTGTGAAAGTAGTATTGTGATGTAACTGGTGTACAAGCATATGAAATTGAGGAAATGAATGCAGTAATAGTGACAACATGTGTACAGTTAAGTTAGGCCTTTTATTGACTTGAAAACCACGTATCTATGTACCACCTCCACTGAGTTTTCCACTATGTTCTGCTAGAAATAAAAGCAAAATACAGGAGACAGCATGACAAATCACCTCTCTTTTTTCATAGCTGTTATAGAGAGTAAAATAGAGTGAGAGAATCACTCTCTCTTTTTCTTCCCTGCCATTTTTGCAGCTTATGTAGCCATTGCATTGGTGGGTTTTTGACAGGCAGGTACAGTAAATGCTGTCTCATCAGCTGTGGATAATAATCAGTTATTGCAGTGACTCTTAGTGTGGGAATACAGGTGTTGTAAATAAAGAGATGTGCACATACACAACTTTGTATTTAAATCCTCTGATTACTTTCACAGATGACTGTACAATATGCACAAAGTATATACAGCTGTATTTTCCTGGTGCTATGGGGCACATTCCTGTCTTTAACCCAACAATAGAACCTTTTACAACACAGTGATCACCAGAAAACAGTGGAGAGACATGAGGAGCGTAGCATACATAACATATTCAGTCATTTCATGTAAACCTAACAAAGTAAAATGTAATGAAATTGCACTTTTTGTTATATCTTGAATGTTTTAAATGCTTTTCTTCCTTGGCCTTCATTCTTAGAAGGTGAATGAAAGCAGGAACTTAAAAGTAATTGTAATGAATGCATGTTTACTATGTGAAGGTTGAGGTTAGCCTGTCCTATCTGTAAAAGTAGAGATAGGAGTCATCAGTGCACAGCTAGCAGGCCTATGTACAGAAATAGGACCGAATCTGGAGCTACAATGCCTATAAAAAGTATTACCCGCCTTGGGATGACCCACATTTATATGAAATCCTGTTCAAATAAAGAAAGGACCTCTGAAATTGGGTTTCAAATTGTCATTCGCGGTGCACAATTACATCCAGTGCCATTGCCAGCTGTGACAGCACACAATTATGGATACATTTTAACGTCGTCTGGTGCAGAATTTGTTATGACACAAAACGATGTGGTCATTTAACTGAGGGTTACTTACAAAGTCACGTTAATTCCAATCATTTCAAAGTTTTTCGCTTTGAAATCATGCACCTTTCAGCTTATTGTGGTGTTACATATATTTGAAAACATTCCTATCTAATATATTGAGGTCTGATAATAAAAGATAACCCAAACTGAAACATAAGAAACACACTTGAGGTTTTTTTGGGTTTTTTTTTTTTTAGATAAAACTTTAATGTCAACATGTGTGGCCAGCTAATGACTGTGATGGTCACTCATGACATCAACCTGTAACCTTTATGTTCAGCGCTGAAGGAAACTTCCACAGGTAAAGGGGTAAAAAGAAATGTGAAGTTATACCCTTCACCTGTGTCTGTTTATTTGTGGGCAAGTTTAAATGCAGTCTGTGATTGTTAACTGAAATGTAGGTGTGTGTGTGTGGATAATGTTCGTAAGTGTGAGAGTGGTTGGGCTCAGGTTCATGCGTGTCAGCGACTGTCAGTGTTAGTGCACATAAATCCTATGTGAGGAAAAGTAAGTGCAAAAACTGTGAGTCAGAAAGGATTGTGTTAGTTTTTGAGTGGGTGATGCTGTCCCTCTTCACTGGCCACCACTCTCCTCAACAGCCCACACACACATACACACATACACATACACACACACATACACACATACACACATACACACACACACACACACACACGCATTGCTACGTAATTTAATAAAAATAGCTTATATGGTAATCTCAGCGCAAAGTAATTAGTACAAAAATATAAACATGTCAAACTCACTTTGTTACTTTGATATTTTTTCTTGTTTGCAGAATTATTGAGTTTGTTCTCTATCTCAACTCAACAAATTCTACTTTGAAGTTTTTCTGTGTGAAATTATTGTTGTATACTTCAGCTGACAGCGTTGTACAGTCAAAATTTAACTCAGCATGCTCTCACTGGCTTTGCTTGTCATAGTGTGTTGATGCCTCCACTCAGAACTGAACTTGAGTTGCTTGTATTATATCTGCAACATGCCTCTGAAAACACAAAGATCCACAGTGTACAGTTATAATTTAATTCACACATCATAGCTTTTTTTTTTTTTTTTCAATTGTTCTCAATGAGGAGAGAGCATATGCGGCAGAAAGTGCTGCACTCAGCACTCCCAGCACGCCCACTTTTCCTGTGCGCCGAGCGGGTCGAGTTGAAAATCTCTGAACTTTTCAAAAAAGGCACTGGTGTCATTACTCTCGCTCCTTTCCAGACGACAAATCATATCTCAGACAGATTGTGTCACGCACCCACGTCCCGCTTTGCTCCACAGCTGTCAGAATGAGCGCTGACATCATTATTAAGTTTATCCATATAAAGTTTGACAGCAAGCGTCTTCCATTTTGCACTCATGGTGACAAAACAATAAAAAGAGCAAAAAGGGAGATGCTAGTCTATCATGCGACAGCGGTTAGAGAGGCCATATCATAGAAATTGTCAAGATGTTGTTGTCATAGAAACCAAAGCCATGGGGAGTGCTTCATCAGAAAAGAGCTGGAAGCGTTGTGATGGCGGCTCTCTGGCACCCTGCTAGCACTTTTTAACCAGGGAGAAAAGTTATATGGATACATGCCCTAAAAAATAACCTGGTTTATGCTCATAGACACGTTTTCAGTTAGCCTAACCTTTTTCTGTTTTTTAAGTTTTGGTTATCAAGTTTCGAATGTGTAAAAAACCTACAATCAAGTTTTGAATTGAATCATGGCCCTGATTTAAAGTACACAAAATGCAGCTTTTGAATACAGCTTTTCTTTTTTCTTTTTGGATTACTCCAACAACTAGCATGGATAGGAGATGTAGACTGTAAGCATGTTTCCTTGTTTGAGTTTTAGAACAAATATACTACCTCATTTAGTTCTTTGAGGATATAAAATAGCCCCTTCTTTTTGTAGTATTATTGGTCATTTTCAGTGCAGAATTGTTTTGGTTTTGAAGGTACCATCATAATAATTTGTGGGATCATCTTGTTTTACTTACAACCTCTGCCTTTTAGAGGGACAGATGTGTGGGTGCACTGAGTTTAAGGGCATTTTCAACATATTTGACAGACAAATTAAGTTTAAAAAAGACTTCTAATACCAAGAATTAAAAAATACATTGTCTAGGTTTTTTAGTTTGGGAAATCCATTAGTATGTTATATGGTAACTTATAATTTTCTTGTTTTCTGATGTGATTTTCAATCTCTGTCAGTGTGTAGAGGAGGAGGAAAAAAACAATAAGTCCTTTGTGGATAGTTCAACCTTGAAGCCCCTACAAGATTATTTTCACTTCCTTTTATCTCACAGTTGGCAAAACAGACATTTTTCTAGTTGATTGGTTTATGAATAATTAATATTCAAATCTCCATCTCATTATGTACATGAAATAAATACAGGTGTGGGGAATGAGCAAAAGATAAACGAGTGGAAGCGCTGAAAGCATTAAGTTGACATTGTCAATCAGCGGACTGGCAGACAGTTGTTTGCAGGGCTGAGTGAATAAAGCTTCACTTCTTAGTGAAGGTCCTCAGTACTCTTATATTCTGTCACCATTAGAGAAGCACCAATAATGACATTTATATTGGATATTGAATGTCCGTTATTGTTCTGATACTGACTCAAATACCTTGTTTGGTTATAGGGTACACTTATTTTAATAAATAACAATCAGTAAATTTATATCTATGTATTTATATATTTATTTGCCAGTTAGAAAAGTTAGAAAAAGCAGTGTTGAGGTCAAGCCTGATTTTGCCTTACACAGAAAGATCCCAGTCTCTTCCACACACTTCATTTCACACTTCGCCATCTCATTGTTGTTCCTAATTGGATTTCACTCCTATAAATACAAAGTTGGGGGATAGTGAAAGTTGTAAGCTACAGTGACAAAAGGCAATTATGGTGCTGCCCTTATTTTCCCATACACAGGACACTATAGCCTATAGCTACTGTCAGACCTGCTATTGAGTCATACTGGCATGTTGCAGTGGTTCATTAAGGAGTCCCATCGCCCCTGTTGGCAGGAGGTTCAGTTGCATTGTCTCATGGGAACAGAAATCCTTGGTGGAGGTTATTGCAGAGTGGTCTGTTCACATGATTGTAACCATTGCATACACTAAAACTTGTAATTGAGTTTAATGGCTAGGTGTACGATTTTATAGCACGCTGACAATGTTTGTATTAGTATTCACTTTTTGAGAAGGCAGGAGAATTTATTTTGTGCTTTAATGTCCCAATGTTAAGGTTGTATGGACATGAATGAAAATTAAGGAAACTTTTAACATTTTAACGGTTAAAAGCAGTTGCTTTTAAAGGGAGACAAAAAATGGACATTTTTGTTCTTTGATGTCGTCAAAGAACCCGGGCTGAGGGGAAATATTTGGTGCCATTATCACAGTCTGTGATATGGTAACGATTAGTAACGACATTGATTTTCATGTTTTTTTGTGCAGTGTCAGTTTTACACTTGGTACTATGGAGAACAAAATTGTCCCCTTCCTAAAACTGCTGTAGTACTATATGGATATCAGTCTTTGTTTAGTTCTGATCATAACTACCAAATATTGACAATTTTTTCAGAATTTAACCCTTTCAATTTTTGACATAATTCCACTTTGTCTTTTCAATTATTATACAATAAGAACTTTAGCTAGTTGACAGTGTTTAATTGCCAAGTACATCCACTTTGACTCCATTGTTACAGAGGTCTTAAAATATATTTCTTCTCAGTATCCCTGTAAATTGGCTGCAGCTGAAAAATGTCAGTAGAATAATTCAGCTCTTTCATACTTTATCTGCTTGGGGTCTTCACAGCCAATCCACAAATTCAGTTTCCATCCAGGCATTTTAAATACATCAGCAACAGCCAATCAAAATAAATGTGTATATCATCAGCAGATAGAGAGATTAGGATTGGGCCAAATATAGTTAGTATTTTGACTTGGTGTGTGAGTTTAACAAGCTATTTTAACTTTTGGTGTAATTACTCTGGGTTCCCTGTGTGTGAAGAGTGTTTTAATTTATAGAGTACCAGTCTAAAGTTTCGATTGGTGCTGTATGTGACACAAATATTTGTTCAGTAACGTTTTTTCATTTGTTTTTTTCCAGGACGTGGTCTGGGGATTGAACTCTTTGTTTACTGTAAGTCATTTCTTTATTAACATGAATATATTTAAAGTTTAAAACTACTTGAAAAATACATCATTCACTTACAGTACTATTGGTAGATGGTCAATACTCTGCATAAATATTTTGGGCGGGGAAGAAATCAACCACAGGGCTCTTCTTCTTCTTCTTCTTCTTCTTCTTTAACAGAAGGCATTGGACTGACGAGTGTATGTCTGGTTTACTCTCTGAGCAAATAAATCCATATTATTGAATTTTATTTTTTAAAGCTACTCCTTGTATGTATTTTACACCAGTTACATGAGTCCGAAGTCAGATCAAATAAAATGAGGCCATTTTTTTTTAGCTTGCTTAATAGCTGTAATAAGACCATTATTTTTGACTTAGGGGGAAATTATCTTTCTCATTATGAAGAACTACTTTAGATAATAAGGAAATATAATCACGGAAATTAGATCACATATTATGCCTGTGGATGCTTCACCCGCTGTATGTGTCCTTGAGTTAGATTGCTCAGAGTTGGATGGAGAATAGATAACTAATACGATTTAGTGTTCATTTTGGGGGTAAAACTTGTCATATTTTTAGTTATATTGAAATGAGGGCTTTAAAAGATTTCCATCTGTGAATATGAATGCAATCATGCCTTTAAATATCCAATGAATGGACAATACATTTTTAAATTGAACAACACAATATGTGGGTTTTATTTAATATTTTTATATAATAATATATATCATTTAAATATTTGAATGCCAAAACAGTCTAGTTAGCAGATTAAATAATGCACTTTGCTGATTGCAAGGTGGCATGAATCCAACATCCTCACTTACCCTGAGGTCTGAACTGTGTCTGCGATGATAATGTTGATGGTAATCTGCACTGATGCATGGTCGTGCCCTAAATCTTACCTCTTAATCAGGAAACAACCTCTTAGGCCATCGTCTTTTTTTTTAATGTCTCATACAACACTCACTGCTTCTTGCCTCACTTGTTGTGCATGGCATCAATAAAGCATCAGCGTCATTATGCCGGTTTTGTTTGCTGTAGTTGCAGAATCTCAGGGTGACATTGCAGACAGCAAATTGTGCTGAAGTGGGCAAACTCTACCTCAGCAGCTTTTTCATTGGGAAACTGAAATTTGACCCACAGATAGAAGTATTTGAACACAGTGAAATTCTCCAATAAGATGAAAATGAATCAACTTTTTCCAGATCCATATTTGCATTGTTCTTCAACCTGTTTTCTCCTCATGACTTCTCTCTCTTTGCCTCTGCTGCAGGACCTGTTGAACTTTGATGACCCATTGAACATCGATGCAGCAGAACATCATCTGAGAGACAAGGTGAGGCTTTAAAATGTTGATCAGCTCAAGATTATTGGTGACACATTCAGGGCACTGCCAGCTTAATCTTTAATTCTGTTTTATCGTCAAGCATAGATTCAGTGCAGGTATTGACTTGCAGATGGTTTGACTTCTGGAGCCTCTTATGGTGTCTCAACTCTCCATAACTGTATCCAAACCCTAACTTGTGTTCATTGCATGCAGAGAAAATGCATTCAACAAAGACATACAGTTAGTGTGGAAACTAAATTTTCTCCTGTCGCTCTCAGATACCCTGCATGCACCAGGCTTCGCTCAGTTTTGGGGGTGGTTTTATATGATAATCAGGCTGAAGACAAAAAAGCACACAGCAGATCCTCTGAGCAGAGAAGCGTGTTACACTCATGGAGCAGCAGCATATGATGTTTTAAAAAGAAAAGGTACTCGCTTAAGCACAAACATTTAATTCTGTGCTTCCAAAGTAGACTCTACAGCAGGCTCTATAATTTGTAAGTCAAAGCAGTGCCATAAACTGGATGTCTTGAGTTTCTGCAACCCTCACGACTTCCTCCCACCTCCTTGGTGTGTGTGGTTTTTTTGTGTATCTGATGATGTTTGTATATATTTATAAACATCTTCATGCCTGGATGTGAGTGTGTTTATTTTATCAACTATAATTTAAGTCAGAATTCATTTTGAAGTTAGCGGTAATATCCAAGAACCCTTAAGGCTGATTTATGATAGCTCGCTCAACACTTTCGACTCGTCTCAATTTCCGTATTTTCGACAGAACAAGTGTTGCTTGTCGCTTTCCTCTCATGTTGCACAGTTGGAGAATTTGGTTATGTTGCAGTGTTATGTTTAGTTTTTCTAATGTTGGCATGGAGATTGTAGTTGTCACTGAACTTCTGTAACCTGTAACCTCAGATAACTTGTAATATGGTTGTTTAATTATTCCCCGTCAGGATGATATACCAAGCCAGCTGGAGGTTAGCGTCTGGTTGCCATGGACACAATTGAAACCTTTTGCCAAAGCATAAATTAAAAACGTGGTGCGACTCTTTAATTGTTAAGTGTCGAGCGGCCTACCATAAATCAGCTTTTACTCTCCAACCATCTTACATACATGTTAATAGGCGTTGAGTTGGAGGGGGGGGCGGTTTAATGAACCTCCCATGTATCAAAATGTTTCTAAAAGATGGGCACCCTGGTTAACTAATATTAACCTGTCAACACTTTTTCTCCCTATAGGCCCTCTTCCATTAATATCTGTCCTGTGCATTAGTTCCGCTCCATTCAATTTTTCGATCAGTGGATCAGGCAGTGACAGAAAGTGTCAAGAAACAGATTCTATCAGTGTTTTGCTCGCAGTAATTACTTTTATGGATTGCCAACCGCACTAATGTAGATCTGCGGGGAGCCTGCCGACTAGGGAAATAATGTTTTAGTTCAGCCTGAATTGAGGCGAGCTGAGAGCATTTTAAAGTACAGTATTTAACCTTTGGCTCTTTGTACGTACCCTTTCTCATGATGCATTACGATGTATTGGGGTTTGCCCAGCAGTGCGTGCTAATGGTGGCCCTGTGACCCCATTAAATTTGAAAGAGTTGGTCTGTGTGTATTTGGGTGAGTGATTGCCAGTTTGTGGTCTGGGTTAGGATTATTTAGATGTGTTTCTAGTGTCAGGTGTAGGAGAAGAAGGTCAATTTGGAGACTTTCATGAAGTAAAACAAATAAGGCCTTTTAAGGTTTTTGGTGTTGGATACTCAGATTAGTTTGTTAGTGACCCAATGCGTCTCAAGTAGGGCTGCAACAATCGGTCGATTAAAAGAGAAAATAATCGACAGATGAATCAATAATGAAAATAATCACTGGTGTCAGCCCTTGTCTCAGGCATTTCTCAGGATGTAAAGGAACAGCTTACGTTGCTAAATTACTGGCAGTGAGGTAGATTTGTGTACTAATACACAAGCAGATACACCAGTAGGAGCCTTTCTCATCATTGTCTCTTACTGTACCTGCATGGTGATATTTCTCACTTGCACCCATTCTTTAATTTTTCACACATAATAGGTGGACAGACACACTTGTGTTGTGTGTTTCGGGGGTGCAGTAGCAGTTCATCTCATGTGCAAGTGATGGGGGACTATTTTAATGTGTGTTGCACGTGTCACTAACGCTGGAGCACAAAAGAAAGACGTCTCTGCTGCTGAATTGTTGACGAAGAAAAGATAATTATGAATTGGCTACACGTCAGCCTAACATAAGGATAAGTGATTGACAGAGATTTAAAAGTTGTGGGAAATCTTCAAACCTCTGTAAACAGATAACTTATGTTGTTCAAGCCTGTGCATGAAGAGGTGCTGATTGCTGTTGTCAGACAATCATGACATCAGCAGGCGTCGGTCACCTGATGTGTCTGATGACATTTACTAATCACAAAGGCAGTTTGATTTGAGGGGATGGAAAAAAAATCTTAGTTGGTATTACTTTACTAGTTAGAGTTTTTAGCTGCTCAATGTGAAGCAGCATTTTCTCAGTGAGTTAAAGTGCTCATTTCCTCAGATCTCTGTGCTGTTTAGCATCCAATTGTAACGTGTCTATTCCATCTACAAGTGCTAAATTACAAAATTGCAGTATCCTGAAAATACTCTGCACTAAATGAACATGTTAAACCACAAAACCTGAACATTTAAATTTCAATAAAGTCTTTCTGGAAGTTATACTGTTGATTCACTCTGCCGCTGCGGTTCTCAGCAGTCACAACAACTGAAAACACAAAGTCATCCAGCCATGACCCACTCCCACTGAGTTACAGCCTGCTGTAATCAACTTCGGCAGCAACCAGGTGGAGCTCTGGGAGTGTGTGTGTGTGTGTGTGTGTGTGTGTGTGTGTGTGTGTGTGTGTGTGTGTGTGTGTGTGTGTGTGTGTGTGTGTGTGTGTGTGTGTGTGTGTGTGTGTGGAGGCTTTTAAAGTGGAGCTCCTCCTGCGGCTGCTCTCTGAATACATTTGCTGGTTAAAGTGGCTAAAAGAAAACATCCTCATGGGCAATTTAGTGTGTGTGTGTGTGTGTGTGTGTGTGTAGCTGGTCGGTGATACAGTGGGACTGTGGTATTGTACCATTGTTAGTTGTGAGTGGGAGTTTGTTGAGTTGAGGATGACACTAAAATGGAATAAGCTGGAAAGAGTCTGCAGCTGAAGCATAAGCTGTGTTTATATGTGCATGAATATTTGTGTGAGGGGGACTAGAGATTAGAAACACCACCAAATAAATAATAACATCTTATGCACAAACTTTCCACTAATAACGGCCTCAAAAACGTAGTAAGAATGGAATCGAAATGTATTTTACAATTTGTAATCATTGAAATCATATTACGTTAAACCTCTCAAACGTAGGATACAACAAAGACTATTATAGTGGATTGAATTTGATTGTACAGGTGCCTCAAATAAACTGGTAGCATAGCATATTGCAACGATCATGTATTATGATGGTATATACTGTGTGTATTGCCAGAGAGTAAAAGAGGAAATGTCAAAATAAATAATCATAAATCATAATTTGAAGTGCGTACAGGTTTACCGACAGCGTAAATGAAACAGGAAACGGTGTGTAGCAAAGTGCACAGGCTCTTACCCTTTAACACAACACCAGCAGCATGAGCACATGCGTCATCATTTAAATGCCAGACTTCCACAGAAGGGAAAAAGGCCAAACTGCCACAAAAGCCAAAGAGTTCAAAAGTCTGGCGTATGTAGACTACACCTCAGCGTTTCCACATAAAATACCGGCGCCATTATATTCGTAACATATTCCGAGAAATTGTTTTCGATTTACAGTAATCTGATATTGATTATCTGTCCAACTCAGTGTGATGGAGTGGGACCTTAGAGGGTCGGGACTAATCAAGCTCCAGAGTTCATTCATCCATGGTCACCCTCAACATCCTAAATGCTTCATTATCAGTTCCAGAGACGCAGAGACCTTTCGCTTGGTCTGTCTAATACGTGCTTTCTCGCTTTCTCCGAAATCTCAAGTGGCTTAACCTCGTCAATCAATAGTCAGTCATGTCAAGCACATACGCACACAAACACACACACACACACACACACACACACATACATGTTGAGTTCGAGCTGAATGTTAAGTGGAAATTATTGTGGTAATAGTCCAAAACCCAAAGAAATTCAGTTTACTATGACGTTAGACAGAAAACCCTATTTAACTTCTTTTCTTTATAAGTTAATGAAATTATGAATCTGTCATCAAAAATGAATACTCGTTAATTTCCCTGACTGCTTGATTAATTGGCTGAGTTGTTTCAGCTCTACTTTATTGTAAAGTAATTATCCTAACTTTGCCCAAACAATTTCCCCAATTAACGAGAGAAAGAGTGAGCCAAAACTAGGACTACACTGAAATATACTCAGCAACGGATGAGCAGCGAGAAGATTCAAACAAATGTATTTCCTGAGAAGAAAGGGGGGTGGAGGGGGGAGGGGATATGCGGTATTGTTCATGCAAATTGCGACAGAGAGCAATGCAAATTAAGGAAGAAGGTGAGGCACATCTTAACTTCATGTGACAGCATTAGTCTCCCCTGGATGCAGGAGTGTGGTATAATAAGGAGACTGGAGGAGTCCGGTTCAAGACCCTCCCTCAGCAAGCATCCACAGTGCTGAAGTGTGCTTGAGAAAGTCACTGAATCCTCATCAGTGTTGAGGATAATGCATCACGCTAATTATCCCATTCCTTCAGACTCATGCTTGCATCACAGCAGTGGCGTTATCTGATGGTATTAAACCCGCCCGCGTACTGTGTCCTCTATGAGTCAGAAAGTTAGAATTTGTTGCAGCCAGATTTTTTTTACCATTAAACAGATCATTATTTAGATTACCTCTGACACTATTTGGCTTTAAATCTGCAATGTTTATTAAGCAAGGCAAGGCAGCTTTATTTATACAGCGAGTTTCATACACAATGGCAACTCAATGTGCTTTACATAAAACAAACATTTAACAGTAAGAATTGGAAATAAAAAACATAAGAACATGCAATTTGAGAAATTAGAGTTGCTGAGCAAGTATTTTCCTGCAGTATTGTGTGTGGAGGATTCTCCAGTTTGTATTGTTGCGTAATCAGTTCAAGTCAACCAATCTACTCAAAGTGTAAATAATACCCTCAATGCTGAAAGATCACACAGGATCCTAAAATCTTAAAGCAGATACTTCCAAAAGTCCTAGATAGATTCATGATGCAACATTATAAATCTTCAGTATCACTTTAACTGTACTCCATTTTTATAAACATGGTGAATATAACTTTTTTATTATACTGTAGCTTTTGTTACCTTGTTGTGAGCAAGACGAGTGATACTGATTCATCTAATGTCCTAAAATCCTCATTCTCGCCAAGTCCAATATATTCTGTTTTCTTAAGATGGAAAAATAAATTAGATTCATATCAAAGGGCTTATCCAGTAATATTTATAAGGGGTGGCTTCCTGTTTTTCAATATGTCAGAAGGATGAACTTTCCTAATAACCTTGATGAAGAGACTCATAAACACAGGCTGATCCTTCCTCTTGTCTTTGAAATTTAATCAGAGTGATTGTCACTGTCTTATTACCGACTGTAATTTCCCTTCCCTGCCTTTTTTCTTTTTTTCCCCCTTCTTCTCTTTGTGTGTGTTCATTATTTGTTCATTATTTATTTGTGTGTGTTCATTATTTATATGTTGTATATTTTTGGTGTTTGGTCTCTGTTGTAACTTGTTTATGACTATGACTACATATCCATAGTTAGATTCAATTTTAAGGAAGGAAAGAGTAAAAATTCAGTTTTTATTCTCAAATGTGAATATTTTCTGGTTTGTTTAGTTTTCTGTGAATATATTTGGGTTGTGGACTTTTAGTGAGGACATAAGACACATTTGAGGACATCGTCTTAGGCTTTGGGAAACAGAGATTGACATTTTTCACATTTATAGACCAAACAACTGATCGATTAATAGATAATGAAAGTAATTGTTAGTTGCGTCCCTAATTACAACCATTTTATCACTGTAACTGTTGTTTGTAAAACCATTAAACAAAGGTTAAATAACAATAATAACAATAATGCTAATACCTGTAATATCACTTACAGACTGTGTCTCTTTACAATTCAAGTCAAATCGGTTTAAAATATTTATTTTACTCCTCCAGTGACAATTTGAGACAAAATGGATTAAACAAAACACACAAACCATTCATTTACAAACATAAACCAAATGTAAAAATACAATATATGATGTTGTAAAGACTAAAAAAAAGAAAAAAGGTAACAAGAACGTGTGTGTGGTCATTAATAACAGCATATGTCTTTCATATATTTTCAGTATTATAGCATGTATGGGTTGTCAATCATTGCAGAATTAAGTTTAACAGCACTTTGAGATTGACTCTTGCAAATGGATGAAAAAGTTAAAATACTTTCATTGAAATATGCATAAAAGTTACTCAGTATACTACAAAAGACTTAAATTGACAGCTGAGCCTTTCTCACAGTAGTTTTTTTATTTTCATTAAATCTCAGTCGGTCGTTGTTTTAGTTTCTCTGTATCTTACTATTATAGAAAACATCGTAATACGTCCACACATTTTCGAAATAGAACCACATTTCTGGACCTCACACAGACATGACAGGACTTCGACAATTTCACCAACCTTAAAGAATTCTCCAAAAAAAGCTCAAGTGTGAAAACTCCTGACGAGTTGTCTTTTCGTGGCCTTCACACCTCTGCATCCCCTCTCATCTCTCTCCTCTATTCTTTTTCTTTTCCCTGTTCGCACCTCTCTTCCCCTCTTCATTTTTCCCTGCGCAGTCTGTTAATACATAATACATCCCGTGGCTTGTCTTTACTTAGTTTTCAACTTTAGGCAGATTTTAAAGAAACGGTTTGTACCCACAGGATTTAATTTGCATTCGGTACATATTCTGAGTACCTGTAAAGATCGCTGAGAGAGGAAAGTTAATTGCCTTCCATGGGTGAAACGGAGCCAAAAAAAGTAAGCTGTAGTCTAACAAAGTTTTTAATTGACTCCAGACTTTAGTAGGAGCCTTCAAACTTATGACGGCCTAAGTAATTTGCAATCTCAGCAAGGGTTGTAAAAGTCAGCCCTTTGAATCTTTACCTTAAGAGGCTGCTGATATCTCGAGATCACGGAAGAATACATCTTGTCATGCTTCAAGTTACACATTTGCCTCCGAAACACTGGTGGTTCAGACGTTGTGAATCCAGCTGCTTCACAAGGTAAAATGGTGACAGACAGATGTTTCATCTAATCACCTGCCAAGTATTTATTGAAAGTGCCTGCCCTTTTCTAAACAGTTTCTATGTATGGCTTCTGAGATAGTTTGTATTTAAGAAATCATCTGGCACATCAGGTTATTTAAATTTATGAGTGACCTTTTCATTTGGTAGTGATCTTCAGTAGCACAGCTCTTATTTAACCTCTTCTGAAGTAGTATTTAGCCAATAATTCAAATGATTTAATTGTCTTAAACTTTTTAGTTTAAACACAATTTTGCTCTCCTCCTCAACTTGTTTAATTGGCGCAAGTTTGTTCTTTACATATATTAATGCACCCCTGCTATGTCTGTTAAACTTCACTAGCTCTTTGGTATCTGTGCACTCTGCAAACCTTATTCTCCCTCATTTTCTGCATTTAATGTGTGATATAGTGTGTGTGTGTGTGTGTGTGTGTGTTTGTTTCAGTTTAAGCTTTGGTTTATTCCATTTTTCTCACATACAGTCAGCTTGCAAAAACTCACCCAGGTAGCCAAACAATAGCAGAAAGACAAGCAGGTGAATGAGAAGAGAGAGATGGAGCAATATCCCATATTTTAAAGTGGTAGCATAACTCCAGACAGACAGAGGGATAAATGTGAATTTGTCATATATAGAGAATATTCTGGCATACAACATATACAGTACTCTATACACGGATATGAACTATGTTTCTGGTTTGTGTCCCCTCTTATTTTGGGATCTGTGTAATGTCTACAGTCCCAGTTCAATCATCCTACTGGTGCTCAGGTTAGTATTGATATGTAAAAATCAGATACCAAAGTTTGATCATTTATCCTGCTTTATTTTAAAAAACAGAAATATTATACCTGCACCTTTAATTTGAACTGTGGATGCAAGCAAAACCTGACCAAGTTCATCACATCACAGAAAGTGAACTAAGTGCCGAAAGGCCTGACAGACTTTAAAAGCATTACACCAGTGTGAAACGCTCCTCCAGCTATTACATGTCTGAAGTGTATAATGGTCTTTTGTGAGTGTGCGCTTTTGTGCAGATACACATTTTCCTGTGAAGTGACTCTTCCTTGAGGGCACTGTGACAGGCTCACAGTTTTGCATTTGATACTCCATTTGAGGTCAACACCTGCGTTTCCATTGAGGTCGTGTATTTTTAAGTGAAGCATAACTTATTTTAACTTGAATGCATAGCATTACTGAATTATCTAAACCACTGATCTTTCAAACTATCTATAATCAGATTACAGCAGATTTAGAGGCTTAAACACGAATGGAGCATACCAGAGCTTCCAGAGATATTAATCTGAGTTACACTACTGTGCATAGCCATATCCGCAGAAGTGCCTCCGCTGTGATTGGCTCTGCTGTAAGACGAGCACTGTGACCGGCTGAGTGGATAATGGCATGGTATCTCTGTTACATCTCACCCACTGTTTGTTTTTGTTTTTTTGCAAGTGGCACCTAAAATAAGCCAAAAATAGCAGCAGAGCACCGTTCATGTGCCTGAGACATACACGACTGCTTTGTGCTGGTCATTGCTCTCACTCATTAAAATAGGACTGAGACATCATCCCTCTATGGACGGATACATATATACATACCGCAGCTTTTTATCCTCTGTCTCTGTTTCTCCTCCCCTCTTCTTACTCATGTTTTTCCTCACATGCACTGTCCCTCTAGAGTAAATGCAGCAAACCAGTAGTTAACAACACAAATAAATTGGATACAGACTCTGGTGTATTTCCAGTGAAGTGAATACAGAGCTGAGATTTGGGGAGGCAATTAAACAATTTAAGATGTGTGGGTGAAGCCATACAGCATGAATACATGTTGTTTGGAGTGACTAAAAAAACCCCAAAAAAGCACTAAAATTACATTTATGTTAAGACCATGAAAGGCCTCTTATTGTATCATTTCTTATTAGAAATCTGAGTGGGTACAGTGTGTTTAAACAGCTGTCAAGAGCTAAAAGTCCAACCCCGCTCTAAGGTTAGCTTCTGTTCCACTAGCGCTCAGGTATAGGTAAAAGCGCATCGTCCAAAATGTACAAAGCTGATACAGAAATCTAAAGAAACTCAATTAAATAGTGAATTAAAGGCAGTTAATGAATTTGAGTGGAAACAAACTCTTTCTTTCATTGTGTCATTTGTTTAGTGTTCCAAAGTTTTCGTGTTAATTGTCCATAATTTATCACAAAATTAACATAAGAACTATAATTGGTTGTTAAAAAAATGCATAGCTACTACTTATAGAAATATTTTGAGTAATCTTTGCTCAAAAGCTTTAAGTGATACCATTTTTTTTACATGACTCTGTACTTTGGTGCTGCAGCAGCTATTTTCCAATCCTTTTTCTAACTGCATTATCATGAAGCCCAGTAAAGAATGCTCCCTTATGAATGCCTGTGGTACTGTGTCCCACTTAAAAACAGTTTCTGTATTTTAAAGTATGTCCAGCTATGATGCAGCTTTGCTAAGCCAGGCGCTGTCTCAGACACTAAAAGAAATCATTTCATATTTTCAAAGTGTCCCAAAAACAGCCTGGCGACTAAAGAGAAAGAGGCAGCAGGGCTACAGTGATGGGAAGAGCAAAGGAGAGTAGAGGTTACAGATGGAGGTTGATCTGGTCAGATGTAACTAGGAGGGGATACGGTCCAGGAAAGGGGGAGGTTATGGAGGATTGGTGGGTGGAGATGGAAAGACGCCAAGCACAACCAGAGAGGGCAGGATCCAGACACGGAAGGGAACGGAGATGGGGAGAGGGGGCATACATGTCCAGGAGGGATATGACCAAATCATAACCTCTGGATGTGGATGAACATACAGAAAACAAACAATCTTGGTTTAGTATGTTTCAAAGAGCACAAAGCTTTTATGCTTTTGTCTAAGATGGTTTGTCTAGTGTCTAGAGGAACTTGAAGCCAGCTTTTATTAAATCATCATATTAGAAAGGAATTAAATGGACTGACTTCTTAAAATACTGCAATGAAGTCAGAGGCTTCAGTTAAACCTTCCCTATAATGCTTTAATTTGTAGATAATATCCAGAGGTAATGAATCTATATCATTGAGTATTCACATTGACCAGATAGGAAGCCAATTTTATCTACCCAATTCTTTCATTTGGTTTCTGACATGGTGAGAAAGATACATCTGTCACTGTGGCCTCAATGTGTGTCACACCAACCGCATCTTAATATATATTTACACTTGGCTTTTAAGCTTCAGCATCAACAAATTAACATTAGTGACCATGTTGGAATGGAGACAAAGTGACAACAAAATATGTCTGGAGACGAGTTTAATAGAAGCATCTGAGCAGTTTTCAGTTGTCTGAAATTTTTAAGACTAGACCAAGAAGTTAGGGAAGATGGTATTGAAAGCTTATTGGTAATTTTGCAGAAGTGAAAAACCTGTGTTGACATATTTTAGATTTATTGTAATTTTTGATATTCAATAGATGACCTTGTGGGTCGGTCGATAAGTCCTCCTCTTTGATCCATACTGAAATATGTCAATAACAATCGGATGGATAGCAGTGAAATGTTGTAGAAACATCCATGGATTCTTTAAGGTTAAAAGCTACTGACTCTGGTGATTCTTTTCCTGTAGCACTGTCATTTCTTTGTGAAATGTCTTGACAATCATTGGATGGATTGCTACGAAATCTGGTACAGATATCCAGGATAACAGGAGGATGAATCCTTTTGGTTTTGATGATTTTTTTCCCCAGGTCCATATTGCAATTTGTCTAATACTTTGGTTTACAAATACAGTACAGCCTCACCGAGCCGTAGTTTTTGAAATATATATGTCTGTGTTACAGGTATCTTCTTTTATCTTTCTGTCTTGTATGAATGTTTAATTTCTGGCTTTCCCTGTTAACTCTCATACTCTCTCTTTTTACTGTCTCCTCTCTGTCATCCAGGAGGATTTTCGGAATAAAGTTCAAGATTACATCAAGCACTACGCCAGATGATAGAAGCACCGACTACTTACATCAGCTTGCACCAACCAACCAAACTGCTCTACCTTGCCTCTGCTTATCTTGGCCAATTCCTTCCCCCCAACACACCAAGCCCCCCCCTCACCCCCGATGTGCGTGAATCAGCAGCTGACTCTTTGACTCATACTACTCTCTTCCTCTGATACCACTGCCCCACCAATGCCCCCCCCCATCCATCCCTCTGTTCCCCCCAGTTGCAATAAACTCCACATTGCAGGAACAAAATAAAAAAAAGAAAAAAAAATGACGTGTTTGAAGAAGGACTTAACTCTACAAAAGAAAATACGCTTTAATTATCCTATTTGATTGAGTGTTACAAGGACAAGAGTTCATTGTGGGGAGATCACTGAATGACGCCGCCTCGCTAAGGTGTCCCTGAGCCTGTCAGAAAGCACGAACGGGCAAGGGATGTGATGATTCACCGGCGTAAAAAAAAACGAAATAAATAAATAAAAGAAAGTCACATTTAGCTGTTTTAAAATTTGACAAATTAAGAGAAAGAATATGTTACTATCAGTTCTCTGTTCCAGTGCCTGCCATGTATGTGTTGCTAAAGAGAAAATGCATGTGAGTTCACATACATACAGACGCAGTGTCCCATGTCCCTGTGGTATAAAATGAACGCATATACACATTGTTGTCTATTACTCACACACACACACATATACACACACACTCACGTTGGAAATCCTGCAGTCCCGAGCCCCACTAGACAGCATGTGAATGACCAGTATCATATCGTCCCATTCTGTTGTCACTGTCCTTGCATGTTCACACACTCACACACACACATACATACAAACACACACACATGTACACACACTCATGCAACTCTCATACAGACCTTCTGTGTGTTTTCAGCTTAATTGGGATAAAGTACGACTACTTTACCACGGCCAAATGTATTGAACTGTGTAGCGCTTGTTCTCCCACTTCTCGTTTTTCATTTGCCCTCCATCTGTCTCTTCTTTTTCGCACACACACACACACAGTCACAGTCACATGTACCTTTTTCCATGGAGGATGGAGATGTTTATTCATACTGATATTATAATGCAATCAGGAAGTATTAAGATAGCGACAGTGAACTTTTGTTGTGTTGGCTCTGAGAAATTGACTGTCAATGAGTAAGGGGCTGACTCAGCTTTAATTTGTGGGTGTTTGCATCCACTTAACATTTAACAGTGTACAAATTGTTGAGCTTTTTTATTGCAGTATCCCAGTTGGATTGAGGTCAGTTTACTGAACAATCCGGTTTGGCCATAACTGAGTTTTTATGTTCAGTATCTTTGTCCAAAAAAATTAGAGGACTGTGCACAGGAGGACCTACGAGTCCTACACTGTTCACCAATTATGGATGGGGATCGATTTGAAACGCCCAGAAAGCTGAAAGTGCACCTAGATCATTTACTCTCGATGTTGCCGGAGCACAGAGCCAAAACAACAGAAGACATTTTACTCTCCTAATATTTGACGGCTACACTGAAGGTTAGGCTCTCATGCTGGTTGCTGTGGGAGATTTCGTAAGCTATGCTTTAGAGCTTATCTTTCTAGAGAAACGGTACTCCTGAAGTCTCTCTCTCACTTTGTGTGTATATGTATGGGCTTTTTTTTTTTTCATTGTCTGGGTGTGTGTGTCAGGAAAGATCAGTGGCAGAGGTTCTGATTTAATCTCGAGAGCCGTTGCGCATTGTCTTTTTCTGCTTTTGACATTTCCGAACGAATGGAGGCGCCTACCTTTACACTGCAAGTTACATATCAGGCTAAACAGCTAGTGAGCAAGCAAGTGGGGTTTCATGCAAGTGTGCTAGCTAGGTAGTGAGCTTTCTAGTTAGCTAGCAGGATAACAAGTGTTTGTTTTTCTGCCAGCCAGTGTGAGAGACACTTTCTTTTCACCATGTATTTATAGTTAATATAACATGGCAGGTTAACCAATAACACACCCTCAAAGTTCTCTCGGTAGCCAGTTGGCGTTCTTACAAGTGAATTAGCTCATTTGCTACAATATTAGCTCACTCACTAGCTAGTTAGCTCGATAGTTAAAGGTTTACTATGCAGGATTTTACTGAAAAACAATGTATAGATTCACTAGAAGTGTGTGGCAGTGTATTTATCAGCAGAGACCTTCCTCTCTGCTTGTATTTTCTTATATTAAAATGATTTTACTGTGTTTGGGATGCTTCTGGGCTGCAACATTTGAGCAGTGGGTGTGTAGCCCCCACCCTATAACTGTTTGCAGGTTATGAGCGACCAGGTTGAGCTTGTGTTTTTATTTATTTCCTCTGCTTCTCCGTCTCCGTCCTCTTCTGTGTGCTGCTCCTCTGCTGCCGGAGCACACGTACAGAGCATAGAGTGAGTGCCTTTATTTTTGCTTACAACATAGCCGCGGTGAAACAATCAGTAAATGACCCTGTTCTTACTCTGATTCACGGCTTTGTTCTTGCCAACACTGCTCGCTCTCTTCATTCACTCTTTAGTTCTTGACCACTGCTCTCTCTCTCTCTTGATCTCTCATTAGGCCAAGGAGCAGGGAGCAACTTTGAATGCTGTGTATTTACAGAAAAAAAAGAAAAGAAAAAAAAAACATGAACCAGCAAATCCTGCATAGTATGCCTTTAATTTGTGAAGGTGGCGCTGTTCCATTGCTATATTGAGTAATGCTCCAGACTACATGACTCTGGGGATTCGGAGCAAATCAGATAAGGTCAAACTGTTTTTTTGAACCTCTGCCATTGTGGAATATGGCCAATAGAAGCAAGTCCATGTCCATATGTGTGTGTGTGTGTCTCAGAGACAGGAAGAGAGACCGTATCACTGGCTCATCCAGTGATGCGGTCTTGTGTTTGTGTGTGTGTGCTATAGCTAGCGTTGTGCCTCCGGTTTGAGTCGTTATCTCTGAGCATCAAGACTGTTCTCACTCCATTCTGCTTTGTGTTCACATGTCTGCATGAGGCGAAGTCAATGTGATCTGCCAGCAGTGCATTTTACTAAGGATGTCAGAAATGTAATCGTTGAAGATTAACTTTTTATGTTTGAGATTTGTGTATGCGTGTGCGTGCGAATGTATGTGTGTGTGAGTGTAAAGACTGAAAATCAGTGCTTGTAGAGTGTGTGTGTCTGTATGTGTGTGTGTGTGTATGTGAGTGTGTAGGCACTTACAGTATGATGTGTTGAAACAATGTGACTTGTTAGCATGCTCTGGCTCCCTCCTGCTCCTTTTTTTTTTTTTGTTGTTGTTCTTTTTGTTATTCCGGCCCAGGGCTCAAACAGCTCAAATTATTATTGTTTTCCGAATGATAGCAAACAGACGACAACAGACGACACTGGCCTCTGCCAAAGTAAAGAAGCTGACAATACGACCAAGCAGATGGGACTATAGGCTTTTTCCCAGCATGGTTTCGGTCCAGTCAAACCTCCAAGGCTAAAAGTAACTGCCTGTTAAAATAAAGCCATCATGAGTAATCACCGTGGCAGTTCGTTTTTTTTTTTTATGGTAGTATTTTCCTCTAAGGATATGGTAGCCCAATACTTGCAGTAATCTTAGCCTTACTAATTCTCTGATGTTAGCTTGCATGCCCTTCATTTTGGCAGTGAGCAGTGTTTTTTTTGTTTGTTTGTTTGTTTTTTTGTTTTTTTTGTTTTTGTCTCTGCTTGGGCTAGCTCCTCATATTTGGGCCAGGACAGAAGATTGAAAACCTGTCCTTCTTCTTCAAATCCTCAACCGTTTCTTTCTCAGATTGTATATCCATTTTTTAAGATATATTAAAGAGAATATAAATGAAACTAATTTGTCTTGTTTTTTTTTCTTTCAACCTGCGTTCTTCTCGATAATTTAAACGTTTCAGTTGACGGACATTATTAAAAGGTAAAAGTTGTGGATTGATAAAATTATGCTTGGGTTAAACTAATGATTGACACTATGAATTAAGGACTTCTGTGTAAGATTTAAGACCTGTGTGGCATCTAGCAGAACAGACTGGGCAGAAATTGAAAGTAATATTCATAAGTATGTTTTAGATAGTGTGTAATCACCTGGAAACAAGAATCATAACCTTAGAATTATTATAGGTTTTTAGGTTATTTAATAATTTATTTTAGGGTCTATTTTTTTAATGTTATCTAGTTTGTACCTTCCTTATAGCTACAGACTTGTAAGAGGATGATGATGTCAGGTGTATTCAGTTATTGCTAGATGCCATTAAACCTTACATACTGGTCCTTTAAGTAATCACTTTCTGTCAGAAATTTGACTGAACAGTCAAATCATTATGTGGAATTACGGAGGATGAGGAGCATCATGCTGCATGTTGACAGTATGGATTGTTTTATTGAACACAGAGGCTGACAAACACCACCTGGCACACACACTATAGTCTCTTTTTTATCCCTCTGGGAATATGAGAGCAGAGATTTATAAGGATGATGTAAAGTCTCATTTCAATTCACTTCATTTGTACGTCATGTTCTGTATTAAGGCATTGGTTGATTTGGATAGTAGCGCTAGAATTTGCATGATGTATTATGGATGAAATACACTGAGAAGTAGCAAAGCTGTAATGTTTGCCATTAATGCTTACAAAATGATACATGTTTTTAATCCTGTTAAATCAATTCTGTTAATCCCTTCAGTGCTAAATTACATCATACAATTATTTGCAGAATGCCTTTTATACAAATAATACAGATAGGGAGACTGAATAGACAAAATATTTGACTTGACACATTATTGACAGAGCCAAGATAAATATGTAGATAATACAATTGAATTAATAAAGTACATATTTATCAGAAAATGTAGCTTATTCTAGTTTTAAGCAGCACATTCATAGAGCTTAATAGTTCATTCTTGACATCGGAAATAAAAGTTGACAATTATGTCTTACCCAAGGTCTGTTTACTCAGTTTCCCCTGGAGTTTTCAGTCACATCAGCAGATGGAGTTGCTTTAGTCCCACTTGATGACAAATGAACCATCTCCACTTATCTGCTGATGAAATGGAGCTAAAAGTTTTTTGTAATTTCTTTTATTTTTTCAGTGGTCAGCTGTGTTATTGTTACTTCGTTGAACTTTGTTGAGATGTACTGTACAGAACCAGTCAAAAGTTTGGACACACTTTTCAAACTGTCAAACTTTTGACTGAACTTTAATTTTTAATTCACTTGTCTGTCTGTGTGCCATTTAGAGCTGTGCATTAACAGCCATTCCTGCTCTTACCAGCCTAGAAGTGAGCTACACTTTCCAAGGAGTGGGCAGAGTGTTCATACGTCATACATCCACATGCATCCACACAATGTTGAACTACATCTGACAGCAGCCTGCCTCTCACACATTTGACTCGGCTGAGACACACACACACACACACACACACACACACACACACACACACAGTGGAGACATCTGTCAGTCACACACAGCCAGTCATTACATCTGGTTCTGGAGGAAATGCAGTCATACTGTACACTTGCCCCGTGGCTACACTGCCTTATGAATGTCCTGTATGTGCTGTGACAGCTGACAGCCACAGCTAGGTAATGAGATGGCTGAATGTTATAATATTTCTGCAGTTTCCTCGATATCCAGGTCACAACTCACCTACAGTGCACGCTGAGCCACAACGCAGTATGACTCTGTCACACTTCAATCTTCTTTAAACAGCTTCAGTTAATTTTAAGTACATATTTTCACTTCCATTTGCCTTGGAGAGGAGGTGCAGAAATCTTGTCTCTAAAGGGTTCCAGTTGACAGCGCACCTGCCAAACCCATTAAGATTAATGGTTTTAAATGATGGGTCATTTGTCACACAAATGGGCTGCAGGCTGCACCGCTGTAACCCTAGAGCTGATTTTGATCGATGAAAGAGGATCATGTCAAAGCCTGAAACTGTACTCTGCCTGTTTGATAAATTCAGTAAATAACCATATTTTAATACAAGTGAGACAAAGTGGGACAGATAACTTTAGTTTAGTTAAACAGCACTGATTCTTTATTTGTGTTTCGAACCCTGTTGTATAAAATGGTTTGTTTTCCAAGTCAAAAAAAGGAGAATTTACTTGATTTGTAGAATGAGGACTCCTGTTTATATCTATCACATTTCCTCACACAATCTAACAAGGCAACCAACGGGAAAGGCAATTAATGATTGTAATTAATATTAACTACATCTTTGCAAAGCTTCATACAGGCTGGAATTACACAGGGTTTCACATTTCAGTACAGGCCACTGAATGAATGATATAAACATCAACATTTTAAGAGGCACATCTATTTGCAGTGGCTGTCTGAAAAGATGGGCTTCCACATTACTTATTTATACAATTTGGCACCAATTCATAACAGAGGATGTCCCCTTTTTTAAAATGGTATACACATGACAGAAGGTAGTGAACCAAATCACCAGTTTACAACTCCCAAAGATGACTTTACTATTATGAGCACATAAAAATATATAAAAGTATTATGTAACTTCTGCAGCAACTGCATTTGTACTCACTAACCTCTCCAGACTGACTTGTTTAAGATTTGATGATAAACAGAAAATACTGTAAACAATAGAAGTTAGACATATTGCTCTCTCTCCTCTCCATCTTTCATCCACTCTCGTCCTGATGGGTTTTTTTTCATCACATGATGACAGAAATAATCTTTCAACGATGTACAGTAAAGTCAGTATAGCAGAAAATATTATTTATGTTTCTCACCATCATCATCTGGTGCATGTGTGTGTGTGTGTGTGTGTGTGTGTGTGTGTGTGTGTGTGTGTGTGTGTGTGTGTGTGTGTGTGTGTGTGTGTGTGTGTGTGTGTGTGTGTGTGTGTGTCTTTCTATCTTTGAGAGAACCAATTTATTTCAACTGAAAACCAGCATTGTGAAGACATTTCGCAGGTCCTCACAAAACTTCAAAGAGCCATTTGCAGGGTTCAGACTTGGTTTTTAGGTAAAGGTTAGAGGTGTGTGTGTAGGTGTGTGTGTGTGTGTGTGTGTGTGTGTGTGTGTGTGTGTGTTGGAGGGTGATCCAGCTTACTTTTAGCTAACAGGCAGATCAGGTTATTATCTTATTATCATGGCAGCTATATAATAAAATACTGCACTTTCAATTTTCTGTTTTTTTCATTGTCCTTTTCCCTCCTCCTGTCCTACTATTGTTTCTTTTTAATAAAGATGATCTACAGTACCCTTCGATAAATGATATATATTCAGAACAACTGCTGGCAGGCTGATCTGGCCGTTGTTAGCTGATTTTGTATGTACAGAGCGGGGAGGAAGAGAAGTAATGTGTAATATCAGTCAACTCCAAAGCCAGATGTCAAAGGTTTATCTTTATTCTTTATTCACTTCACAGTATATATGTGTGTGTGTACTGTATGTGTTAATGTGTGTGATTTCTGTCTATCACTCTGTATGTTTGTTGTGTTGACCTGGTGGGTGTTTGGTGCCAGCTGCTTATTTCCCCTCCTGCTTCTCTGTCTTCTTCGCTCAGCTGTGTGCAAAATTTCATCTCATCCGCCACGCTGGCTGATTCTGGCTTTTTCAAACTTGTACCTCATTTCTGCACATTTTTTACGTAACTATTGGCTCTAACCGCTTTCATTTGCAGCTGTAAACTCTGCAAGAACCCCAGGCAGAAAATGTATGGTGGAAAAATGGGGTCCAAGTCAAAAATTGAAGGGGTTATGCCTCAGCTTCCATCCCTGGATTGATATACGGAAAAGGTTGACAGTGGTTTAAGAATTTGCATGAGGACTGAGCTGAACATGAACTGCAACATGTATAGCACCTGCCTGAATACCAGTAACACAGTGCTATCTAGTGATATGTATACTTTCTCTACTATCTGCTCTTTCTTCTTCAGAGCCACTGTTTTTTTTGGAGAGACACAAGAGTGAAAAAATAAAGTAAAAAACAACCAACCCAGAAGCTCAGGAATATACACTTCTTTCTGCTGACAGTCTCTCATTTAGTAGATACAATAATGACCATTGTGAGACACTATAACTGAGTGTATAATGTTTAGGGAGAAGGGAGTGAGAGACACAGTGTAACGTGTAATATTAACTATGAGCAGAGGTATAGATTTAACCATTTTGTGGCTCAAAAACCATGCAGTAATAAGTAAGTGACAAGTGAGAAACTTTCCCAGCATTGATCAGTGGCTTCTGAACTTCCTGTCAGCTTTGATTCACCTCCACCAGCTGGGTAGAGCAAAACTCAGGACATAGAA
Source organism: Scomber japonicus (assembly GCF_027409825.1). Taxonomy (NCBI): domain Eukaryota; kingdom Metazoa; phylum Chordata; class Actinopteri; order Scombriformes; family Scombridae; genus Scomber; species Scomber japonicus. The sequence continues at coordinate 9,131,275 of NC_070588.1, forward strand.
AATCCAGAGAAGGCGATCCAGTGGCCATATTAATATTTCACTCAACTTCTTTCTGTTAACATCAGATTATACAGACAATATTAGAGGACAGTGTTTATAGGGAATTTAGTATGTCAGCAAATCAAACTGAAATTGTAAAAGGGACATTTTTGAAAAAGTAGGAGGGCCATGTCCCACTGTCCACAACTACACACTTGTATCTCATCCCCGTGTCATTAACTGTTAGGAGTGATGGCTGAATTTGACTGTGAAGCAGCTGCAAGAATGTGACATTCACAAATTGTTGAATTGATGGTAAAAGTTGACCTGCTTGTGTAAATATTACCTTGCTGTTATAAAATCTTCTTAAGTGGGTGTTGATGAATTTATTTCAAATCTCTCAACTTCCACAACCTCACAAAAGCTATTCCAGTGTGAATAATATCAAAGACGCTGATGATGTCTTTCAAAATGGCTGTATGTGCTTGAACTTTTCTCCATGATGGATGATGGAGTTTGAACAGAGACAGAGTGATACAAGCTTGTTAGTTTTGTTTTACTAATTAAACCCAAGGCAGAAAAACTCACCTGAACCTCTTTTTCTAATCTTGTGTGACCTTGCTGATGCTGTGACTAATTCTGCCTCATTTCATGTCTCTCTTCTTTGCCATGAGCCAGTATGAAAAGTTTTAGTTTGCCCAATTACCAACACAGTGTGCTCTACAGATACCATCTTAAAAATGAAGGATGGACACATGAAAACTTTTTCATGGAGATGAGATATGAGTTACTCCTTTGACTGCGTGAAGGGAGAGTCACAGTTTGTGTTTGTTGTCCTTGTGTGAAACGAACAGATGTATACAGGCTTGCACGTGTCCATGTATGTTTCACTCTATTTATGTGTGTTTGTGTGTGTGTGTGTCCAACAGTAAGTGCCTCTCCATTTCCTTTGTTCTGCTTCAAAAGCTGCCCACACACTCGTTCCAGCCGTGGGAGGCTTTTCATTGTGCAGTGAGATTAGCTTGGCAGGCTGCAAACAGTAATACATTGAGTCATGCCAACTTAAACAGAAGCAGAAACAATGACTACATCACTGTAATTAAATAAAGCTTCATCTCCAGTGTTATTGCTTTGTTGAATTGGAACAACATTAATGTCAGACGAACATGACACTTCTGACATTGTCATTTAACCGGGCTTTTAAAATCAGAGTCGCTGAGACTAAGTGTGAGGCCTTGAAGATTGATATGCATGAATCACACTACACACCACCAAACTAATCTGGTTCAAGTTCAATTCTACGGTGCATTTTCATGCAGATGTAGTACTTTACATGGTGATAGAAGATTAAACGATCAAAAAAGTGAATACATTTTGAACAAGAAGAAAAAAGAACAGCGCCCACAAGATGCACATCAGATTATTATTTTTTTTAGCATGCAAACATATAGCACTGCACAGTATTATGCATATCTAGCTCAGTATAATGCACACCCACAACACCATAAAAAAGAGCATTATGGATGCCAAAGAGCATTGCACACATCCAGCAGCATTATGCATACTTACTTAGCTTATCACTTGAAAAAAAAAATACTGTCAGCTGTCAAGTTGTGATATTTTAAAGTCCACCTCCTCTCACGACTGTCTTTTTCTTTTTGTTCCTACTGTTGGAATATTTAGGTTCAATGTGCAGAATAATTACTTTACAGTGAAGTAGGAGATATCTTGTGTTAAACTTCTGAAATGAAAGAGTTTTGCATATTCACAGTTTCTCAAATTTTTAATGAGAGAGAAGGAGAGCACAGTGTGTGAAGGATTTTATGGAGGCAAATATACAGTTTTTTCTGGAAAGAACACACATTATTGTTCCAAGCAGATCATTTTTTAATTCAGTGGAACATGAGTCAAAAGATACTCTGCAGATGAAGTGGCCCGGTAACTTGGAACAAGTTTTATTATACATATATCCTGTCATCAATAAATCTACTAGTAGCTAATATTACGGGGGAATACATTAGGTGAGTCCATATCATTCATCATCATTAACGGAAAAATCTACTCAAACAGCACACAGTGACAAGTTTGGACATGCTTTCTCTTGCATCCAAACTTTTGACTGATACTTCATGTTGATAATGAACGTTTTGCAGATAAAATATGATTTGTTTTTGTTCCTCTCCTTCCTTCCCGTTCCTCGCTCCCATCCTCCCTTTGTCTGTCTCCCTCGACAGGATACCTGATTGCATAGTGGAGACTGGTCTGATGAAATTGTCTGTGATCAAGAAGATAAATTGAAACACCATAGCATATGTACCCGGTAATTTATTTCTTCACATGAATTTTCATAACATGATGAGATGGAAATGACAGGCATATGGACAATTATGGGGCAATTATCATCTAAACGCTTTGAAACCACAGTGTTACAAGAAGCAAGTATGAGGCTCTATTTATATTTTCATAGAGCCAACAGAAAACCAGTTAATCGACTTTTTTGGGCAGTTCTTGTCAGGATCTCATCTCCCAGGCTATTGGCAGATTGAAATGTTGCTTGCGGTTCCGCTGGGAAATCACGAGCTAGACAGAAATACACTGGAGCCACTTGGGAAAAGGAGGAATTGAATTCTGACACACATGCAGAGCACTAAAAATACCATAACATTACAAGCTGACATCTGTGAATGACATTATGCCGTATGTTATTAACCTATGGGGACATGAGGAGGAGGCGAGCGGGAGCAGCCTCTGATGTCACTGTTTCTTCTTCCACCACTACTGCCACCCCCCCACCCCTCCTCTCCTACAGTCTCCCCATTTACATCCTCGCAGCTGATGAAGAAATTAAATGTGGCCGAAATTAAATGGGGCTCTTCATCAATACAAAGTACACAGTGAAAACATGGCTACTGTGGAGGAATGTTCATATATGGGCCATGAATGAAATGCTCCTTTGACTAGCAGACAGCTGTCCTCTTCCTGGCTGAGCTGATCTGGCTTTATGATTGTTGCCATAGAGACAGTGCTAAATTAAACAATCTTAAAGCAATGTTGACAGAGACAAGGTCACATTGTGTTCATTACCAGAATAACTTATAGTGGTTCAACTCTTCCTTCAGTCTACACCTGCACTTTGAGCTGCAACTGCTATCTGCTTGGGGTCATCAAGCTTGTCAATAGATCTGTTGAATAAGACAACCACATCTCCTGGAGTAAATTAATTGATGATGAATTGATGATAATACATTCTGCAGCTCAGTAAACCATTATCTGTCTAATTTAAGTGGTTAATCATTATTCTTATTATTTTCTTAAGTATATTTTTGGGGCTTTTTTGCCTTTATTGTACAGGTTAGTAGAGAGAGAGACAGGAAATGGGAGGCAGAGAGGGGGACAATGACTCGCAGGATAGGACCGCTCGGTGCATGATTCGAACCGGGGTAGATAGATAGATAGATAGATAGATTGTTTATTTGTCCTTTCGGAAAATTGTTCTGTGCCGTTTTCAGTGCATCTGATTCAAGTACAAAGACATTACAATAAACAAGAACACAATAGACAAACCATACACCCACCCTCCCAGGACAAAAAGACAGGTTGACAATAGGACAAAAAACCCAACTTAAATCGGTTCATCCCGCAGCGCCAGTTCTGCTTACCAAAAGTGGCCCACTAGGCGGCTCGCATTCCACGCCCGGCTCCAAGCCAGCGAGCCGGGCTTCTTACCCATTTAAAGTTTGAGAATAGGTTGAGATCGTTTCGGCCCCAAGACCTCTAATCATTCGCTTTACCAGATAAAACTGCGAGACTCTGAGCGCCAGCTATCCTGGTCACCTGCAGTGAGGACTGTAGTCTCAACACATGGGGCGGGTGCTCTATCCACTGAGCTAAACACCACCATATCATTATTTTTTGATAATTAAAAGCTTTGTAATATGATGGAAAGCTCCAGAACATCTACTAAATGGACCCTGCTTTGTCAACAGGTGTTTCTACATGATGTCCAAAATAAACTGAACCTTTGCTATCAAAAAAGAAGAAAGTTTGGACATTTACATTTCCAGCACTGTGCCAACTCCATCTGCTAATGAAGATCATGTGATATGGATGAAACCACTAGAATGTTTGCTAAATGGATCTTGAGTTGTGTGTTTCCTTGTCCCATACTATTTCTGGTAAACCAACATTTCCATCTGAAAGAGGAGCCTCAGAAGCTGTACACATATTACACAGTATTACCCAGACATATGAAGCAGGGTTATTGTTTGATGATGACACAAAGAGAAGAAAATGTTTGTCATATCTTTTTTTGCGACTCATCTACATGCCTTTGATGTCATGAAGGTTAAATACATTTCCAAAGAGAAGCTTGTGTAAACTTAGACCACAAAGCAAATTCAATATACTCTGTTTCTCTTTCAGTCACCTGGCTTCACTGACTCTAACATTGGCAGATAACAGGTATCCTGAAGCTGGTTATCAACTGGCTCAGTTACATGTAACTTTGAGTTCTTATCCAGCTCTTGGCAAGACCACATGAAATGGACAGAGCCAACATCTAGAACCACGAGATGAGAACTCAGTATCTCGTCAGTAGATAATCTTTAAGAAATTTGAAATAAAGTAGCTTGACGTAATTCTGTTTGTGCTGCCAGAGCAGAGAGGAGAGGAAAGTAGAGAAGAAAAGAACAGTTCATGCTTGATGAAGCTTGATTGAAGAACTGTTTCCAGCCCACAGCTGATGTTCAACTGAATCAACCCCTTACCTCGCAGTCCCTCGAACCCCCATAACACTGACAATGATGTAACCTGGAGATTAATACAGTTCTTAATGGCCTGTGCAATACTGTTTTTAAACTAGTATTGTTGTTAACCACTATTATAGTTCATTTTAAGTTCATTCCTTACTTTATTTACTCCTTACTTTATCTTATTTCCTTACGTTATTTATCTTTACCTATGTGTTGGAAACTGAACTATACTTTTGTTGTCTTGAACTTTAGTACAATAAAAGCTGATCCTGACTCTGAAGTCTATCTGACAGAAATGTTACATTTATAGTTTATTGGGATATTTTATTGGGCATGTATGCTTTTTATTGCCATTATCATCACAGTATTGCCTCCTGTTATTCTAAGCCACAGCCATTGGAAGAGCAACTGCAGATGTCTGATTCTATTGCTCTTTATTACTTGGCACTGTATTGATAACTCAGTACTTTTGTCCATGTTAGGATCCTGTAGTAATCTTTCCCTCTTTCCATCTGATCTGCTCTGTCACCAGTCAGACTGCTGGTAGGTTCTGATCATCTGCTCTGGAGAAAGTTAGCCCTGCAGCATTTAGGTTGCCATGGTGACCCCATGAGCCAGCTTTATTGTGATATTGGAAAACCTTGGTTATTCTCAAAGATAGTTGGATAACACACTACTCTCCTTTTCATGCCAGTGAAACATAGTGTACTGTTGAGATGTAACAGAGCGACTGTGAGAACTAGAAACAAAGAAGTCGGCAGGTCAGAAATCTGTGAGTTATAAAGACAAAACACGATCAATCTCGATGAAAATGATGCCAAACACAACCCTGTGCATGTGTTTCCAGTGTGATTCTGGTATTTGACTGGATGAGATCATCTGTCTGCAGTTAAACTGCATGCATGAATGTATGTGGGTGTCCTGGTTCCTCTCAAGTGCCATCTAATCTTCCAAGCCACGGCAAACATTTTCAGGTCAGTCTCACGCTCTGAGGCAGAAGATTTTTTCTCCAGAGGACACACAGACACAAATGATTTGGATTATACATTTTCCATAATTTGCAGGATAAACAGACAACAAGTCAGTGACATTGCCATCCACGTCCTTGCGGTATTAGCTGATAATGTAATGATGTCACATACTGCAGCTGTGAACTGTGTAAATATGTATGATAATAATACTAATGATAATAATAAAAATACATGCTGTTAATTTTATCCCTGTCTCACTTCATCCTTCATGCACCACTCTGCAGCAGAATGACTCTGTGGCTCGCTGGTTTATCATTATTATAATTGTGCAGTCAGTGGAAAATGGTTTCAAGATTTTGTGTTTGTGCATATGATCGCAGGCTAATTAATGCTTAGTGTCACCTATAAGTGACTCATTCTGTTGTCTGGATGTTTTGTGCATACAGAGGAATATAAGCGGTGTTATTAACACTGTGTCATTTCACTTTTCAGCTTATCAACTACAGCGTGTTCAAACTGATCTGCTAAGTGAGTCAGTGCTGTTTAATCTGTATGAGGGCTTTTCATGCGAGGTATGGAGCTATTGCACATTCAGGATTCAGTTAAATAACAATATTATTCAAGGCGACGTGCGATAAATGCAAACTGGGTTGTATATCACCATGACAGTGATTAGCCATGCAATACAGAAACAAAGAAAACAATGATATGATGCTGAGAAGAAGAAGCAAAGTATCAGTGTGGATTAACTAGATCGATGATAAAACTTTTGCCTTTGGTTTGACTCGCTAGTGATGTCAGATTTCTTTCAGGCATTCTTTGGATATAAATGAATACTTCACAGGTGGACGCAGAAAACTAATTTCACACAGTGGTGATTAATGCCAATAATTATGTATAGACACTATGAAATGGCTGCTAACAGTGTGCAGGTATTAACAGCCATTCCCTGATAAGGATTACCATACATCACTTTATGATTAACCTTTTCAGAAAAGCTTAGAAATATGAATGGGGTATAGAAGTTGCTGTAAAAAGTTGAAGTATAATGTGACCTGTAATAACTAAGAATGATGTTTTTAATCTCTGTATAAAATGAAGAAATATAATGATTTATTTAAGCGCAATTTTGTAAACTTGGCACTGATGAGATTTACATTTTTTAAGTATTGAAGTATTTTGCATACTGAATTTTAACCTTTACTATTGATTTTAATGTTTCTTTATTCAGTGCAACATTATGCATAATATGAGCTTTCTAATCATGAAGTCTGTATATTTATATGCAAAGCTTCAGTGTCATCACTTGTTAAATTTAAACAACTATTTTGTATTTATTTGATGTAACTGAGCAGCAAAACAAGAACAATACTTGAGGGGGGATATTTCACACTTTGAGTCTGACCTTTCTGATCTCAACCCACTCACTAACCTTGGTTATTTTAAAATAATTAGTAAGTTGGTGCATCATTGCTGCTGTCACAATATGCTGCCCTGTGTGTCACATATGGCTTTCAGCGTATATATCCGCAGGTTACACTTCTTTTCCATAAATCACTCACCAGGGAGAGTCACATCTTTAATGAGGTAAGATCGAGTGGGTGGAAACGTTTTTGGCTGACAGCAAGGACTTAACGGTCTTTAATGTAATGCTTTAATTGTTTGTAGTTTTTTTTTTTACATCATTAGATACTCTACTTGTTTGTTTGTTTTTAAACTTTTTATTTTAATATATGTTAATTACAGTGAAGACATGTTATGAAACTGTCTGTGCACCAAAAGCAGTGAAGTGACATCTATGGCAGTGATTGATTTGTATTTTGCTACTTTATTATATTTGAAAACAAAAGATGTCTAAAATAACATTTGTATTACGTCAAGGACAGATGTATTGTATTTAATTATATATTATCATTATTATAGGTTATTGTATTTTAGCTGACACTTTACAGGCAGGTTAATGAAAGGATGGTAATTAGGTTTTCAGATGATGGTCAGGTTGTTTGTGAAGATGGTAATACATGTAAGAGTATGATTAGATTTGTTGCCTGGTGATTTTCATTATTAACTTGTCCAGCTTATTTCTATCTCTGAGATCTCTGCCTCCTCCCCAATGCAATGGAAGTTACACATTTCTCAAATGATATTGTGGACAGGTTTTTCAATAGACAATGTTTCTATGAAAATTGTAGGCAGTTCATTTTTTCATCAAGTGAAAACTCATTCTGGAAAGAGATGAAGAGATGAAGAAAAAAGGCTGCTTATATTTGAGGCACACCGATTGAATTACATTCACCTTGTATCCAGACAGTACATTATATTTAAGTGAACATAACCCTTTAAAATACACCTGGAGGAGAGAGTAAAAGGAGAGAAAAAAGTTAGCCTAAGTGTCCCAAACACAATAATACAACAAAATCTTCTCAAATCTGCGGACATTTGCAAACTAAATCAATGTATTAGTTAAATTTATGATTCATGAAACATTGAAATTCCTGTCAATACATAATACTACACTTAATGTATCTACTTATGTTGTAAAGTGGAACATTTGAGACTTTCCTGAAGTTTTAAAATCATTCATGGTGATTTTTCAGGCTCTACAAAAACTGTTCCCTTGTTAAGGATAACAGCAGTTATCTCAGCAGTTTGGCAAAAATAACAAGACTTCAGTATTTTTGTTAACAAAACTCATTTGTTTGCTAATTATTGTTAAGAGGTGCAAAGACTATTAAATGCACATGTGCATCTTTGTTCAAATAAAACCAACATGGGACAAACAGAGTGGTAATTGCTCTTGCTAGCATATGATTAGCTCTTCGGGAGGCAGGAAGTGTCCCCCCCCCCATAAAAAACAATCTCATGACAGAGCTGCAGGTTTGAGACGGACTGAAGTCGTGACTTGGATGAGACTGTGCTGAGGCTTGGCCGCGTAATCACTTGTCTTGAGACGTGAAAGCAAAACCCTTCGAGAGTTAACTGGTAATATCGCAGAACAATAAAAAATTCAAAGGACAGAGTCAGACAGGCCTTATATAACCACACACCTTGAATATTTAATTATCAGACCTTCATACTGAAAGGACTTGTAAACTATGTACACACTGACTGCTGGCACAGGAAAGTGACGTGCTCAAAATACAACGCCATATTAAAACATTCATAGTGGACTTCACACTTGAAACATGACCTGCACTTGTCTAAAACAAGTTTTAACTTAGTATTGGACTTGTCTCAAACGACTTGGGATTTGAACTTGTCCAGAATTACTTGATGCATGACTGGGACTTGTTGTGCACGTCTTGAGACTTGACATGCACTTGTCTCAAATATCTTGAGATTTGAGTTTGCCTTAAAACACTGACCTTGAAAGGAGAGTTAGTCCTTTCACTTAAGAAGCAATAAAAGAACAAGCTGTATGCTCCATTTAGCTGTGGGCTTAACTCACCCATGGTGTGTGATTTACACTGACCTGTCCCCTGAGAGCACTAATAGAAAGATATAATACTGTATGAGCACTTTCATTTACTCTTTTTCTGCTATTTCTCAAAGCATCTTTGTGAAAATGGGACAGTGATTAGGCTTATTTACACTTACTAGTAACTCCAGAGGGAACAAATGTTTGTGCCAACAGAGCTCTTTGTTGTGTTTATTTTTTACTAAATATAGCTCTTTCCTTTCTCATAGTTTTCACACTTAGGCTAATGACACAGGGGCTTGAACCAAGTGCATTCATTATGACTCAACTTTGTGCATTCAGCCATGTGGTGCAGCATTAATCATTCCTGCTTAACACATCGTACCTAAAAAGCCTTTTGTACCGTCTCTCTACCTCATAAGAAACAGAAATGCCAATCTTGACATGTGTCAGACACATTAATGAGACATTTTATTCAGCTTTTCTTCATAATCATAGATTTTAAAATTCAATCATTAGAAGTCACTCCAACAAAACAGCCAACATTGCCTCCTTCTTCTTTCCAAGAGCTTTTGGCACAAAGTACAAAGCAAGATCATGTTGGGGAAGTGTGGGTGTTTGTGTTTTGCTGACAGGCAGGTTACAGCTCAATGGACTTACAGAGGATCAAGGGCATTCAAAAATATCAATGAGGAAACAGTTCACACGGCACACTCTTCTACACTGGAAGATCATAAATCAATATAAACCTAAGGTCCACAATGTACAAGCTGTGCTTTAGGCAATGGCAACGTTTAGCAGAGATGTGCGTTGGCTAACTTAATACATCGCTTTCTTTATGTTCTCTCTGTAGTTAGAATTGTGATTTCTCCACTGTGAATATTTTACTCTTTCATTCTTTTGAACATTTCTACATAACTGAATCAGTTGGATGTAATCAAAGTGTGTGCCTGCCTGGTGGGACAGCATGTCTCTATATGGCAAAAACAAACAGAACATGGACAACAGGGGTGTTAAAGGGAAAACAAATAGGAAGAGACTTTTTGGTTAATTAACAGTTTTCAGTCCCCAAACATCTGCCTGTGATTCTTGACTTAAAAGCCTTCATCGTCAAATAGTTTCACCACTGCAGGCATTTCTTCATTTTAGTTTCCTTGGTGATGGAGGATGGAAGCTGCCGAACACATCATCATCATCACAGCCGGTCCTAATTGAGGCCTCAACCCCAACGCAGTGTGTTGTGCTGATTTTCACCTGTGCTGCACAGCTGCCAATCTTCAGTCTGTGAAATCATAATCTCCTGTATTTCTCCAGCTGGTTTAGTGTGTTACAGTATGTTACAGAAACATATATTTGTTTCCTCTTCAGGACAGAGATTTAGCTGCAGCTATGCCAAGAGTCTCATATGAGCAGAGGAAAGGAAAAGAAAACTAAAGACAAACACATACTACTCTCACTGTAGCTTGACAGTGTGACAGCAAGCCATTTGCAAGATATAGAGTATATATTAAGAATATAACACACATCTGTTCAAATCAGGTATCTTTGCATAACATGGAAACAAATTTATATCTGAGAGAAATTAATTTAGAATATTGATTGTGTTTCAAAGATATTCAGACAATCCAATGATAGATTGATCTCATATTCATATATTTACAGAGTAAAATCTGAAATCCCTGGGTTCCCTAAAAGAGGTCTGAGTAACTGTCCTTGTCGTATCCTTGTCGTAGTGTGAACGGGTCTCCTGGGTAAGTTCAGCATTGTATTTCACTCCTGCTGTATAGTAGACAACAGTTATTTTCATGGTGTCCAAAAATAGCTGTCATATCCTTGTATGTGTAGTGGCGTTATCACCACATCAATAAAGTGATTTTTTATTTTTTAACATTTACAATATCTTTCCAGCGTCACTGTCCTGGTTCAGTACTTGTTGGACTAGTCATGAGAAGTGGTGTAGATGAGTTGAAACATCTCTCAATAAGGATCCAGCTTTAAGTTCATCTCCTTTAGCTCCCCTTTTATGTCCATAATATAGTGGATTCTGGACCAAGTGACACATCTTCCCGAAACACCAACACTCAGGAAAAGAGATCCTTTGGTCACTGAATATGGTGCAACCTCAGGAACGCAAAGTACCTCTTGTCTTGAGTGACCCTGCCCCCCCTTTCTTCCCTTCCCTTCCCTTCACTAAACAATCCCCTCGCTGCGTTTGCTCCTCCACACCACCAGTGCAGTCATGAGGAGGGTGACCAGGATGGGCACCGCGATGAACGGACCCAGGATGCGGTTGGGTGGGTCCCTCAGGAGACGTCCAGACAGCGAGCAGTCGTTGAAGTAGTGCTTATGGACTTGGATGAAGAACTCGTCCACCTGCCGGTTGGGCCAGTAGCAACCCAGATTCATAGCAACCAGGTACGTGCAGTTCGTCAGCTCACCGTAGAGTCTGCATGTTGGTGACACAAAGAAAAAGAAAAGAGTCATTAGACTGTTCACTGAGCCCTATTTTCCTTAGTTAAAGGACCGATTCACAGTATTCAAGTTTGTCTTCAGGTTTTGCTTTCTGTAATCTTTCCATATAAACTCACAATGTCAGTGATGGGGGACAAAATCCACAGTCCTCCATTTGAGCAAAAATTTAATGAAAAGTTTATTTGAAGTTAATATGAAGCTTTTGGCTTTGGTTTCTGGAGTGTTAACTTCTGATCCCCAAATCCAATAAAGAACAGGACAGAGCTGAATCCAATAACACCAGTTTCTACACGGTGGATGCGCTAGTTGTGAATGAGGCTTTTTCTTGTAATAAAACAAACTCATGTGGTTTGTTATTGATATGCTAACTCTTGGATTTTAAAGTAATGCTAGATTAGGTGGAGGAAAAGCCTTATTATGGCTTGGAAGATGAAGAAACTTTATTTCAGACACATCCGCAGGTCCACAGACAATGACTATTTATTTTACAGTCTATGTAGAAATTCAGTAATGTTTTCATAGACATGACAACTTTAAGCTTTGATTTACATGTTTTTTTATGTGTTGACAAATTCTACCATCCTCCATTTAACGAAACGCTTCATAAAGACTTCAGTGGGATAAAGTTATATCCACAGTTTTCAATGAAAAATAAACATGATGTAGAGGACAGTTACATCTCATCAGTATTAGACAAATTAACTGAACAAAGGTTGTCAATAAACTCAATAAAATATTTGATTGAATAAAACAAAAGATTGTAAAGGCGGTTCAAATGCAAATCGCTTGTCCTTCATCATAGTGGCCCTCAGGAAAGAGTCTATTGTTTAGATATAAAATGTGTGTGTCAGTGTGTGTTGCTCCCCCCCTCCATAGTGAGTAGATCACAGGCTGTAATTGAGATAGAGACCCATGATTACGACAGAGCACAGAGAGGACACTGCAGCTGCACAGATTAGAAGGTCAGGTACATCATAACACATATAGTATATAAAGCTCAGGCGTAGATTCACATGTACAGACACCACTGATTGAGGTTCCTTAATGGCTTAAAGGCCTCGCAGACACCGACTCATTTCCAGTACATAAGACATCACCCTTCATTTATATTTATATCTATGTTGACACTGACATGCCTGCTTGGTATTGTACTGCACAGTTATGATTACTCTAATTAGACAAGGGCATTATAATGTCATTTTATGCTGCATTCACTTGAGATGGAAATACCACTGAAGACACTTGACTCTTAAGCATTCAGGTTAAGAGTCTTTTCACCAAGGTGGAAGTTTTCCAGAGGCTCTTCCAAGAGTTTTTATTATTTATGGCTCCATTTATGTGGGATACAGCCGTCGTCATGTAGATCATAAATTGATCAATAATCATTTATTTTATGTCACTAGCTAGTCATTCTGTCCAGTAATTCACAAATTGTGCATTGGATCAAACATCACTTTCTGCAATATTTTTTGATTACAGTCGACTAAGTTAAGTTTTAGCATGAATTGAAATGAAAATGTAGCTGTTAGTAATAACTTTATACCAAACTTATGTTCAGCTGATGCAACAGGCTGCTGTGTCTTTTGCAGCTGTTTCTGCTATCTTCTGGTGTTGAAAGCACACTTAATGAGAGTACTGAGACTGAACCATACTGTTAATGTGCAGTAGAACCAAAACAGCAAGTCCAAAGGATCTTCAGATGTTCAGATTCTCACCCTTTTTTAATGTATTGAAAGTACACATTACATAAAAATATAATAAATTTAGTTAATACCTAAACATTGTATTTTCTAGTAAGGAATGTCAGTCGGTCTTTTCTGATCTACGCAGGTCAGATTTGGTTTTGATTGATGTTTGGAGAGCTTGTGTTGATATGCCAAACACAACATCTTTCTTTGTGTAAGATCTGTATATGAAAACAGCTCAGGGTCAGTTGGCGTGGGACCAGCACTGCAGACCACTGTGTTGCTCCGGGTAGTATCTCCTTTCTCTGCTGTTTCCTTGAAATGTTACAAATTAGTCGTATAGCAGAGAAAAAAGAATTTTTGGTCCTGCTGCTCGTCTAATGAGCATTGAGGATTTCTGGGAATGTTTATGAGTCACCGACTGAAAGAAGTCACAGCGGAGTCGAGGCAGGGGTGTTTTTCACAAAAAGATGTAAATGGTTATTAAACTTGACAGTGTGCAGCTTCTGTAAGGGTTAGAGCATGGTGCACCTACCTGTACTGAATCTACTCTCCTATGTCATTTCTTCTTAGATAAAATTTGCTGTTAAATCAGCCAACGTTATTAAAGAGAGTACAGAAGGAATAAGCCTATTAGAAAGTCATTTGTGATAGGAATTTACAAGCAGTTTCAGCTCTATCTTAACAATCCTCTTAAAGGACAATGTGTGTTATAAGTGGTGTTGCTTATAGTGATGAACCTGCAGCGACCCTCGACTTAAACTTTATAGCTAATTTAGCCATCCAGCTGCAACTTTACAGTACCTTTCTGGTTCATTCTCATTGTTCTCAAAGCATTTTTTGAGGCCACAAGTAGCGGTTTTCAGCCAAAAAAAAAAAAAGGTATAAAACTCCACTGTAAGGACAGTGGGTCACTCATATATTTTGGGATTGCCCAAAATTTTTAGATTTCTGGAAAAGTGCACAAAAAGAAATAAAGAGAGGCCTGGGTATCAACCTACACCTTGACCCAACACTATATATAATTGGGATATTACCTGAGGATTTGATAGACCGAGAATGCAGCTACTTGCTGAGAATCCTGCTCCTGATTGCTAAAATTTGGTTGAAACCACAACCCCCCAACATAGAGAAATGGAGAGACAGAGTTAATAAAATATTTACTATGGAGAAAACTACAGCGAGACTACAATTGAAATTAGAAACATTTGAGAAAAGATGGGAACCGATAACAAAAATTATATCAGAACTCTAAGCACCTTTTTCTTTTTTTCTTTTTTTTAAATTTACGTATTTATTTTTAGTTTTCTCTCACTGTTTGTGATTTTATGTACATCTTCATGTTTTTCAAATATGTGGAATAAATACAAAAAAAACTCCACTTTAGATTACACGTTCAACAACAAATGACAAACAGATGCAGTTGATGACTGAATAGTGAACACAGTGGATTACTTTGGAGCTAAAGAGCCAAATATGACCTTCAGCAGTTGGTGGAGACCAAACACATAGCTAAAAGGAGAGTGAATATTGGACTTAAATTCACAAAGTGGCCAAAAACTCAATAATAATGTTGCTTTGTAACTGCATCATGTGTACATAAGGGTGATTAAAGAGTGATTGATTTCTTCACAGCTTGTTTCTATTACCCCCATGCGGCAAAAAACCCCAACTCAAACAGCTATTGTAGGTTCAAGCTGGCATGTGTCCTGCCTGTGTCCAAGACATTCAGTTCTGTGCTCACGTCTTTTTTTTTTTTTTTTTTTGAACAATATTTTTATTGATTTTTAATTTTCACAAGAGAAGAATGGATACATAATATGGTCCACAGAATGAAAAACAAAACAAATAGACAGACAAAACTAATAATAAAAAATAAATAAATAAAAATAATAAAAGAACAACAGCAACAACAACAACCATCAGCTCAGATCTATATAATTAGGGTTACAGTAAAAAAAAGATAAGTCAGTAAAATAAATAAATACAGTATGAGCATTCAAGAAAATCCCCGCAACATTATACAAGAGACACCAGGCTCTACATATTTCAAATAGGGTTCCCAAACTTTATGGAATTGGTCTGTTCTTAAATGCAATATGCATGTAAGATACTCTAAAGGCACTAGATCGAACACTACTCCCTGCCAGCCTTTAACAGTTGGTACCCTGTCATTTATCCATTGTAACAGAATATTCTTTCTCGCTGCATAAGTAAGAATACAGTACAGCCTCTTATTATGTTTTGATGTTAAACGACGATTTGGGAGGCCCAGTATGAGAGACACAGGGTCTATCTCTAGTTTCAAACCAAATATCTTCTCCATTTCAGATAGTACATTAGACCAATACATTTGCAATTTTCGACATGACCAAAAACAGTGAGTTAGGGTACCAATTTCAGTCTTGCATTTAAGGCAAGTGGGTGAGAGAGTTGGATTGAAATAATGTCTGCGGTTGGGAGATATGTGCATTCTGTGTATAATTTTTAACTGCATTGCTTGTGCACGATTGCAAACTGAAATTGATTTAGCATATCTCCAGACATTCTCCCATTCTTCGTCATCAATTGTGGTATTTAGCTCCTTTTCCCACGTGCCTTTAAGCTTCAACAACTTATTTGGGGTTGCGAGAGACATAGCTTTATACAGTAAACTTACAGATATCTCTCTGTCTGAGGAAAATATTAATTTCTCAATAGGAGAGCTTTCATGGTTTCCAATTAACGTGGTGCTATGTGAGACATAGTGCCTTATCTGTAAGTAACGAAAAAAGTCACACCTGGGGATAGTATATTTCTCTATTATTTGTTCAAATGTCATCATTACATTATCAGAAAATAGATCCTTCAATCTATGAACGCCTTTATCCCTCCACTTTTTAAAACCAGTATCGACCATCCCAGGCTGAAAATCTGGATTATTCACAATAGGGGTAAAGACAGATGTAAACTTTGACCTTCCCTCATGTCGACACATTAATCGCCAGGCCTTAACTGTATTTAGCGTAACTGGATTTTCACAACTCAGTCTGATATTTTTAAATTTCTTAAAAAACAGTAAGTCCCTTAATGGATATTTTGAAAGGGAAGCCTCAACATCCAACCAAATAGAGTTTGAGTTACTCATAACCCAGTCATAAATGTACCTCATGTGAGTACTTAGCTGGTATGTTCTTATATTTGGTAAGTCTAAACCCCCTACTGAACCTGGGAGCTGCAATGTAGCCATTTTGAGTTTCGGTCTGCGCTTGCTCCATATAAATGAGCTTAGCCAGCCATTCAGATCTTTTATCACCCTATTTGAAAATATGACCGGAATCATTTGGATTGGATATAACAATCGAGGTAGTACATTCATTTTAACCAAGGATATACGCCCTAGCCAGGAGACAGGCAAAGAATTCCAACGCTCCAAGTCCTGCCTTACCTTCTCGAATAAGGGAATGAAGTTGGCCTTATACATTTGCTTAAATTTAGGAGTTATGAATATACCTAAATATACAAAACCTGTAGGAGACCACTTAAAGGGAAAGGCAGGTAAGGCAGCTGATATCGAATTGAGACTCCCAAGTGGCATGGCTTCAGACTTGGTCAAATTAATTTTATATCCCGAAAATTTGCTAAATCGATCAATAATGTTAAGTAGAGCTGGTATCGATGTCTCTGGATTAGTCATGAATATCAAAACATCATCTGCGTACAGACTTATCTTGTGCTCATAATCAACTAGCAAGCCTCGTATAGCAGGTGCCGTCCTTATGGCCTCTGCCAGAGGCTCAATGGCAATGGCAAACAAGAGGGGCGACAAGGGGCAGCCTTGCCTCGTTCCTCTGTACAATGGAAAACAGTCCGATTTAAGCCCATTAGTTAAAATAGCCGCCTGTGGGTTATCATACAAAATCTTAATCCATCTAATAAAATTATCCCCAAGACCAAATTTGTTTAAAGCATAGAATAAATAAGCCCATTCTACCCGATCAAAGGCTTTCTCAGCGTCAAGAGAAAGCACTAGACCATCAATATCTATTTGCTGGAAAGCCTGGATTATATTGAGAAGGCGCCTGACATTATTACGGGAGTTACGACCTTTTATAAAACCTGTTTGATCTTCTTTTATAATTTTAGGCAAAAGGTCTTCAAGTCGAGTAGCTAGAATTTTTGAAAGTATTTTTCGGTCCACATTGAGAAGAGCTATCGGTCTATAAGAAGAACAGGACTCTGCATTCTTCCCCTTTTTCAGTATTAAAGAAATATTTGCTTCTCTTAAGGTCTGGGGTAGTGTATTATGTAAGAAAGAATAATTAAACATGTCAAGTAAAGGGTCCATTAATAAATCACCAAAGTCTTTATAAAATTCACTACTAAACCCATCGGGTCCAGGGGCTTTTCCGTTTTTTAAGGTTTTTATAGCATTCGATACTTCCTCTCTGGAAATAGGAGCATTGAGATTGGTTCGCTGCTCAGATGATATAGTAGGCAAACTAAGCTGAGAAAAGAAATTATCCATTAAGTCAAGTGCATCACATGGTTGCTCAGATGCATACAATCTACAATAAAATTCTTTGAAGGTGTCATTTATAAACTTATTATCATATATGCGATTGTTCTGAGCATCACAAATGGCTGCAATAGACTGTGATTCTGATCTTTTTTTGGTAAGGTATGCTAAATATTTCCCAGGCTTATTCCCATGTTCGTAAAATCTTTGTCTGGTAAATTTAAGTCTGATCTCTTCATCTTGCGTAAGTAGGTTATCTAAGGTTGATCTAATTGCAGATATTTCTTGCAATAAAGCAGGAGTTGGAGAGTTAACATAGGTTCTTTCTTTAGTTTTAAGTTCAGTCGTTAACATATTTTGCTTCCTCAGTTTTTCCCGCCGTTTGCTGGTTGAAAATGAAATAATAACCCCTCTCGTATACGCCTTGATAGTTTCCCACAGCAGGGCAGGGTTATCTGTTGACTCAGAGTTTACAGACAAAAAGTATCTAAACTCAGTATTAAAATAGGATACAAAGGTATGGTCCTTTAAAATAGTTGTATTCAGTCTCCAATGTTTTGCCCTGTTTCCCACGCCCCTAAGGGAGAGATCCAGCACTACATTGGCATGGTCTGAAATAATAATACTGCCTATTTCACAAGATAAGACCGAGTGTAAGGAGAGCCCAGGTAAAAAAAAATAATCAATCCTGGTATGACATTTATGGGGTGCAGAAAAAAAAGTATACTCTTTATCTGAAGGGTGAATTGTCCTCCATACATCAACAAATCCTAAATCCTCACATATGGAATTGAGTGACTTAGCTTGTGAGGAAAGAGGTGAAACTTTATGTGGGAATCTGTCAAAAAGGGGGTTCAGTATACAATTAAAATCTCCACCCACTATGGAAATATCTGAGTGAATCTCTGAGAAATCCAGGAATACTTTAGTTATAAAGTCTGATGGGTGAGCAGGGGGGTAATAAATATTAAGTATGGAAATAACCGTGCCCTGTAAGACTCCCTTAATTATAACATATCTTCCACTTTTGTCCTTTACACATTGTGTTATTGAAAAAGGAAGATTCTTTCTCACAAGAATTGCCACCCCTCTACTTCTTGAATTGAAAGAAGAAAAAAATACCTGGTCAACCAGACCCTGCCGTAGTTTTAAATGTTCCACGTCATCCAGATGTGTTTCTTGTAAAAGCGCAATATCAATGTGTTCCTTTTTCAGAAAGGTAAGTATTTTTCTTCTTTTAATCGGACTATGAATCCCTCTTACATTCCATGTGCACAAACGTAGTTTATTACCTGCCATGCCCTTTAAGTAAACCCTTTATATAGATATATATATACAATAAAGTACAGTAAAAAACATCACTGAGCTGGGAGAAGAACACCTCTGAACAGGAACTATTATACAAAAACAACTGGGGGCTATCCCTGCTACCTAACCTGCAGGGCACTTTAAACCTCTTCCACATCCCTCTTCCTGCGCAAGCCTCATGATAAGAAAAAAGAAAAAGCAACAGACCTGATAAAAGTGAATGAATGAGGCTGCACCTTCTTCTTCCCTGACATTCACACATAGAATAAACAAAACTCAAGTTTGCTCACGGTGGCCATAACTTGGTGCATGAACAACAGCTGACTGATGAACATGTTATGCAATTATATTATGCGCACATGTGAGGAGCAATCAGAACATATACTCACGTAATGTGTATGGATGAAATCAGATAGCATAACACCATAAAGGTTAACTGATATACACATCACTGGGACGTAGTGTCCCCACGTCTCTGCTCCAGTGAACTTAGAAGCACAGCGGCTTCTTTGGGATTGTCAAATCTTCTCTGTGTCCCGTTCACCGTCACTTTCAGAGTGGCCGGGTAGAGTAGCGCGTAGTCCACGTTCATCTTCCTCAGCCGCGCCTTTATGTCATCAAAAGCCTTCCGTCTCCGGACCACCTCGGCTGAGTAGTCGTTGAAGAAGGAGATTCTGGGTCCCGTGTTGATGGTGCCATCATGGTTAGACCGGCGGGCTCCGAGCCGGCGAGCTGCCTCCATCACGCGCTGCTTATCAGTGAAGTTATGAAACTTCACAATCAGTGGCCTGGGACGTTGACCGGCGCCGGGTTTGGGTGCCAAGGACCGGTGTGCCCGGTCGAGCTTCAGCCGCCCTGCTTTGGTATCCATTTGGAGGTGGTCAGGGATCCACTTTTCGAAGAATTTCACTGAATCAGAGCCTTCCAAGCCCTCGGCCACACCGACAATGCGTATGTTGCACCTGCGTCCCCGGTTTTCGAGGTCGTCAATGTGCTCCCGCATATCATTCACCTGCTTCTCGAGACGCGTTAGCTTTGCCTCCGATGATGTCGCAGTAGCCTCCACATCAGCAATCCGTTTCTCCGCTTCGCCCACCCGGGTGGCGACTGCCTGCAGCTGGGAGGTCTGTTCTTTAATGGCTTCCAGAACAGTGGAGATTTTGCTGTCAATCACCTTAGTCAGGTTATCAGTTATTCTGTCCAGGGCTTGGACAATATCTGGTTCCACATAGCCTGGGCTAGCATCCATCGGTGTCTCAGATGTAGCACTTAGCTCATCCTCATTTTCAGCGTTAGCAGGGTTACTCTTCGACGAATTTTTCGTGTTTCTGGGCATATTGTCCGATGGTTTGAGAAAATAATTGTCCAGGCTCATGTTAAAACACTTCCCGTCCAAAACTCCGCACTTTTCACCGTTCAAATATGTAATGCAGAAATATAAACTGACAAATGCCACCGGAGCTCACTCAGTCACAGTGCTTACTCTACGACGCCATCTTTGCCCCCAAAAAAAAAAAAAACGCTCACGTCTTTTTAACTATTCAACCATTATTTCATTGCCCAACATTGGCTCTGAAAGGCCACAGGGCAATTGTGAAGCAGAAGGAACATGCTTGTATGTATTATGCATGTGTTACCCGTAAATGTATTTATAAGTGTTTTGAAATTCCTAAGTAAAAAAAAAAAAAGAGACAGAATTGGCAGGGACATGACAGGGGAAATAAAACAGTAAGGCGGAGTGTGTAAAATGTATCTGATTAAAAGGCAAGACATGCAATTCACTTGTATCGTCTCTCGCCTCTCTTTCATCCATCCATTTAATTCCTTTTCCATCTTTCCTTGCCCTGATTTGGCCTCTTTCTCGTGCTGACATCCAGAGCTCATCTCCATCCTACCACTCAGAGCCATGACCAATAGTATTACCACTGATCGTCTGCTTTAATTATCAACTAAAGAAGTGTGACTCAAGGATTAAAAATGTCATCATTATAAGCACAGAGACAGAGAGCCGATGGCCTCTTTTACTGCTCCACATTCACAGTGTGGTACAAATTTGAATTAAAACAAGATTCAGCCGGACCATTGATGGAAACCCCAAAAATACAATACGTTTCATTTCCTGTTCTCAGTAACTGCTGCCTGCTGGTGGGTGCAGTGACATTCAAAAATGAATACGAAATTATCCAATCTGAAGGTTGTCTCAAAAAAAGAAAGAAAGAAGAAAGTGAGGAACCCGTTTTCATTTTAATACACTGTATGTTCACTTTATGCGGCACGGTGGTGCAGTGGTTAGCACTGTCGCCTCACAGCAAGACGGTTCTGGGTTCAAACCCGGGTATTCCAGCATCATCTCACAGACCAAAAAAAGGTTAATTGGTGACTCTAAATTGCCCATACCTGTGAATGTGAGTGTGAATGGTTGTCTGTCTAGTCTATATTAGCTCTGTGATGGACTCCAGCCCATCCCCCTGCGACCCTCTGTAGGATAAGCTGTATAGAAATTGATTGAATGTTCAATGCATAAAAAACTAAGTCTCTTATGGTAGACTAATTTAGCAAAAATTGAGACTGAAGCCTTTTGATTACATCAGGCTTAACAAAGGCAAAATAATTACATTTACTCAGAGAGCCAGACACCCTCATCCACTTACACACTGATGCTATAGCGCCACAGTATCAACACCATTGCCTGATTTGTCTATTCCTGTTTGTCTGATTCAGTTCAAACATTGGGATAGCAAAGCAAGGGTTTACATAGCTGGTTCATCTTATTTAGACAAAGAAATGGGACAGCATTACGTCAAGGTTTATTCTTAACAGTAACAGAGTTTTATGCTTTTATTTAACATCACTTTAAAACCCTCTAGCACTTCATGTTCGCTGTTTAAAAGGTTAAAGCAATCTATAAAATCAAAAAGCGAGACGGAGCAGAAAACAAATGAGGAACCTGCAGCAGCACAGGGAGATAGGTCATATGTTATATTTCAATGTTTAACTTGAAAAGGCAAATAATAAAATTGAAGCTTTATAAACATGCCTGCATCGTACTCAACATAAATGATTTTATTATATTCATAAAGCATATTTTATATTCCTGTAATACAATATTTAAAACACAGTTCCAAGACGATGACAAGACGATGGGAGGGAAATCAGCTCATCTCGTACTGTATAAAACAATGTTTTTTTCATGACCCTAAAATCTTTTGTGACGCCTTAAACACAACCGTTGTGTGGGAGATGAAGAATGCAATATGGACTAAAAAAAGGGGGGGGGGGGTTGCAGGGTTAAAGAGCTTGGAATAGACAGATAAAGCATGTTAGATGCAAAGTGAGACATAGGCAGCCTAATGGGCTATATTTATTATAAAATGATCCCACATGGACAGGACAGGGGGAGCTTAATTTGGCAGAGGTGTCCTATTTTAAGTAGTTTGATCTGTTGACTGAGGAGCACAGTGTGAATTAATAAAAACCAGATGATGAATAAATAAAAGCAACACAGAGCACAGATGCTCAAGTGACGGGATTGTTCTTTTATTCCAGTGAATGACATTCAAAGAGCCACATGGGTGAGTCAATGAATGGGGTTACTTATTCAGTTGATACAGAAAAATATCAATAAAAAACAAGTTAATATAAATGCGCAGGTTCAAATCACCAAAGGCAGAAGTGGGAGGTCAGTGGGGTCGCCACGGTAACTACAAGAATAAGCAATAATCATTATCTCTAACAAGGAGGTTGTGTTTTCATTGGAAAGTTTGGACGTATTCATGAGCAGCTTGTTTTTGGTGTGGATCTGGATCCAGATGTAGCCTTCATGGAAATCATATTCAATCTAACTTCACTGAAATGAATTGGGTGGACCTCTGAATACAAAGCATTCAACAGCTTTCAAAGTTACCACAAAGTTGAATTTGCACCTCTGATGCATATTGTGCAGAGCTATTGTATTAGACTGTTGCAACAGTGTGTGGACATGACAAACTGGTAATGGAGAATATATGCTAAATAGTAAATGGGCTCCATTTATATAGCGCCTTTCTAGTCTGCACATTCATATCACTGACACAGCCATTGGGAGCAATTTGGGGTTTAGTATTTTGTGCAACATGTGGACCGGAGGAGCCAGGGGTCAAATCCAAATAGTGGATGACCCGCTCTACCTCCTGAGCCACAGCCTCCCCAATATATACTGTATATACTGAATATAAAGGTAGGTGCACACATCACAGACAAAAAACACTCTTATACAACGCCCCCTCTACAGAAACCTTTCACACACTTTGAGAGAACGTTTTTTAAATGATCCTGCTTTATCCTCTGCTTGCTTTAAATATATGTCATATTTTTCTGAAAGTTCCTGAGAACACCAAGTGTTACTTGGGAAACCCACTTGAAGTTTTGCATTTTTTGTGTCATTGCCCTCCTGACGCCCTCTGAGTCATGTTATATTTAGGAGCAGTTTAAATTTAGCAGAGTTAAACCTCCCTTTGAAATGAAAGTGGCAAACATCTCTGGGATTAAACTGCGCTGTTAGGCCGAGCTCTCAGATGAATGACAGCAAAGGGAAAGATTTCCATGTTGATGACTTGCATGTGTTTGTGTCATCAAGATGGTTTTATCTTTTCAGAATCAGTTGCGTTAATTTTAAAAGTTCTGTACTTTAAAGATCTACTATATCAGATATATCGGAGCTTTCCCAGTTGTAACTACGACTTTGATGCCTATGTTATTACAATAATTCTGATATGACGTGAACAGGTCCTGTGAAAGTGCTGAAAATGTTACCAGAAAGTCAAAAGCTCAGGTTCAGCCTGCTGTGAATGCTCCAACTCTCATTCCCCATTGAACTGATGTCAAATTGTTTATGCATGCCCAAAAACATCTGTCTGGTAGCCATTTTTTTGAAAAAGGTTATTCCGTCAGTAGTTCATGTTGTCCACTTGCATATTTCCATTTTGAGTAAAGAACAAGGAAAAGAAGTGAAATCCCACTACTATTTTTTGTATACATGGCTTCCCGAGCTGCCAGAAGTCTGCCGACTGATGGCCTCTGGGAGCTGACCATCAGAACAGAGTAGGCTCATTAGGAGGGGGGCCTTAAAGAGACAGGAGCTAAAACGGTCTGTTTCACACAGAGGCTGAACTGCTGGTAAAGGGACAGTACAAGATATATAAGGAGCTTTTTTGAACTGAAAGTATATAAGTAGATTTCTTGTTTAATTCAGAGGATTCTCTTTGTTCGACTTGCTGGCTGAACACACACCTCCCAATGGAAACAAAATCTACAATATATATCCAGAGGTAAAGTTACAGCAGTAAATATATGCAATGAGAATTTTAGCCCTTGCAATATTCATGCCATGCACTCCTAATTGAGCTATATAGAGACACTTTATCCCCCACCACTGTCATTGTGGCTCCACAGTTTCAGTAAACCTTTCACTCAGTATATTATCCAAAAGAACCAAAAGAAGAGTTTTCAACATTGTTGCACAGATTGAAACAGGTTGAACTAACCACGTGTGACCAATTTATGGGATCTGCTCTATTAGACAGTGCAAATAAAATGTATCTGTTCCTCCACCTTGTGATTTGTATGCCAGGTTGATTTAAGAATTGAATTTCCCTGATTTGAACATCCTGTCAAAACCAAAAAGGATTTCTGTCATCTCCAATTAGTAAAGTCAGCAGCCTCTAAACAGAATTCAGGTCAGCACTTCCCACTCACTAAATTTTTAGTTGTTCATGTTCAGTCTAGTTTATCGTCCTTTTCCCTGAATTACTTTATCAACACTTCACAGAAGACAGGATTAAGGAACAAAGATGTCTTTTAGTAGATCAAACAAAAGCAGCTTTCTGGCACAGACAGGAAATAGTTTTGATCAACAGAATACTGTCATTAAACCTTGGTCTATTATAATAGAGGGGGACATCTGATAAGACAAAGAAAGAAATTCCTTGGGTAAAAAATGGGTCAGTAAGCACAAAATGAACACTGGAGATTAAAGGCTATTGTCATGATGCATATCTATAAAGAGTTTGTTACAATTTTCAATTTAATATACTTGAACAGTTATCACTATTCATCTGAGCTGTCCCCAACTATCAAACCATGTGTCATCAAGCTAAACTGGAGCTCGTTTAGATATACTATGACCCAGAAAAACACCTCTTCATCATTTGTATGTATGTACTGTTAAGAAGGTTTCTGCCATGACTGCTGGGAGAGATCAACTCCGAGGCCACAGAGCAGAGTGAGATTTCTCCCTGTGAAAGAAACTCAAAAACAGGCTAAACTGTCACTACTGAGCACATCAGACAAAATGTTCCCCTCTACTTTGTTATTGTATCTCCCGCAGCCCTGTTCCTCTGAGGGAGCTTGAGCATCTGAGTTAAGAACAGAACTGAGTTATTTCTCAAATTCCTTCAGAAGACGGAAAACTGATGAACTATTTTGAAAAGTTTTAAAGATTTTCAGATGGTGCAACAGATTTTTGTTGTTTCTGCAAAAACAGATTTTTTTTCTATGTTATATTTGTTCTCACTTTTCTTCCCTCTATCTATCAATCTGTTTCAAATCACTCACTGGCATTGTGTGTGTGTGTGTGTGTGTGTGTGTGTGTGTGTGTGTGGACGTCTGTTTTTGATGTGCCCACCTGTGTTTGTATGCGTGTGAATAACTATGTGCATTTAGAGCTGTGTGTGAGTGCTTTGTGTGTGTTTACATCAGGGTATATATTTCATACCTCTGTTTATGTGAGACCAGATGAGTCAAGATATACACATATGTGTGTGTAAATGTTTTTTTCTGTCTATACTGAAATATTCACGCAAGACTAGCGCTGGTACTGTATAAATCACCCACTCACTAAAAAAAGTGGTTAAAAACTAAAATCTCTTCTAGACATGTTTTAAGACATAACGAATGATAACAATATTGTTCTTTGAAAACTAATATATCAGATCGATGTATTTTTTCATTTAGTTTAACTGCTTGGAAGCAGCATGTCTCCTACTTCACTAAAAAAGTCTATTTTCAGTATATATGCATTACAGGCTTCAAATTTCATGTCACACTGTAAATCCCAAGCTGCAGACTGGACCAAGATTTGCCTCCAAACTAGTTGTGATGTCCAAAAATCTGGTTATATGTACATGTATAAGTGATCAAAGAGAAACTAAAACTAAATAAAACAAAAGAAAACTATTGTATCAAGAAAACTTTCTATTAGCGTCTTTTTGGGATATAATACAACAGCAAAATATACATTTAATGATAGTCTCCCCAAAAACATGTAGTGGGAGGAAATTCAGAGGTATTCAGGGAATAAAAAGTATGTGTAAAACATTCACCATTGCTCTGTTGTGAAACCTGTGAATGCTGCTAGATTACATACAGACAGAGATAGAGTACAGACAACAACTTTGGTGGATTGACTTTGAGATATTTTCTATAGATATGTGTGGTGTTTGTGTCTGTTTATCTGGAGAGACAGTGTAGGCTATTATTATAAAGATTGGGTAACAACAGAGTCAAAGGGACTCACAGCGACAGAGAAAAATAGAGACCACAGTGCACAATAAAGCAAAGAAAACAAATCCTGACTTCTTTTCCTGCAGCTGAATCTCAGCAGGACCAATGAGTTCTCAAAGTGAATGTTTGCAGTATTGATGCAAAAAGTTCAGGACAGGAGACATGGATCAATTAAAGCATGAAAACACCCTTTTGTTGTGTTTGGGCTCAGTTCGAAGTTAAATTTGAGGTGTGCAAATACCAATATATTAAAAGCTAATAGTATAGGAGTGGAGAGATTATTAAAACGTAGACTTGTTTTCACTGCAACAAAGGAAAAGAAAATGAGAGAGTGCTTCCTTGGACAAGAAAAGGAGAAAAAACACTTTAATGATTTTAAAGCAAATCATTATTTTATGCTGCAATCTTATATTTAATGCTCTATTCTAGCATTTTATTTCTCTCTTTGTATTTTTCTGTACTTTGTTTTTATTATAAGTGTGGGGGGTGGGGAGTAGGGGGGTTAATTGTATGTTTTAATGTTTCTCAAATTACATGTTTTTCTGTTTTATGTAAAGCACATTGAGTTGCCATGGTGTATGAAATGCGCTATATAAATAAAACTGCCTTGCCTATAGATGTAGAGAATATGTATCAGCAATATTGAAGAGCTTCAAAAATAGTGACTACACTCTCCATTCAACCAATAAAGTAAACCACACCGTACTGAATATGCAATAAACAAAACTGAAATAGAGAAAGACATGTATTTCAAATATTATTATTCATTTACAGATGAGAACCATGACTCAGGCCCAAACATATGATAATTGTATTGGTTTCTGTGTACACTACATTACTGCTACGTCCTCATTAGGCTGTCTGAAAGATGCTACTGACAGGTTGCTGTGACTCAGTGACCATATTCAACTATGACATATTAGGCTCATACACATGAAAACCATTGCAACCAAGTCTAATATTCAAATCATTGCTCTAATGCTACTAAAGCTGCATTGCATAACAGCTGCAGCCGCACGACAATTCAGACAATTCAGATAATGTTGAATGTTATGAGTCATTAAAGCTGTAAAAAATAGAACCCAAACATACGGCAATCCATTTCTAATCAATGTCTAATCAGCCATTTAATCACAAATGTCCACAGAAAGGGAACTTCCATTAGCTTTCCACTCTACTGAGCTCACTGGAATTTTCTGGCCTGGGTTTGCATGAAACCCGATGTGAGCTCACCCACAAATAGGATTTTTAAATTATTACAGACGGCTGACAGTTATGCATGACTGACTGGCCAAAATACCCCCTCCAACAATCACACAGATTAAAAGCTCCTGTAAAAAGAAGAAACTGTTATTTTTAAACTATGAAAAGCTGCGGTAAAACAGAGACTATAATTAGGATTATTCAAAAACATTATGTCAGTCTTTGGATTTATGGGGAAATCTTTGTTCCAATCCTGAATTTATGTCATGCTTTGTGGGTGTTGAGAACAAGCTGGTTTTTAAAGGAGCCAGTGTTTGGTTTGACCATTCTGGGCTACTGTCGAAACATGGAGGAAGACACTTCTTAGTAGGTATAAATGGCTCCATTGTATGGTAACAAAAACACAACAATTATTATCTTATCTAACTTTTATACTCCAATTAAAAACATACTTATTAATATTATTTTCCTTTTCTGTCTAGTCTGTTCTGCTAGATGCCACTCATTTTGCAGATTGCACCTTTAACAATTACTGCTCACTATTTCAAGGTGACCATTGCAAAGTCTCCAAAATAATCAACCAAGTCTTCTAAACATAACACAGTATGTTAAATGGGCACAATATAAACTGTAAGAGTGAGAAAAATGAGGGCTTAATTAAGTAATTAAGACTTTTATTCAGACACATCGAGGCTACAGGGATTAATAATGTAGGCAAACCAAACAAGCACTTTCTTAAACTTCCCAGAGATTTTGTGTCTAATTATTTTATTAAAAAAAGCAAATGAAAAATAAGATAAAAGAAAAAAGCTTGCATTGTTGTTTGGAGTGTGTATGAACTTTAGATAATGCCAAAATGATTTATGTTTGTGTGTGTGTGTTTTTGAGGCTACGCTAAAATACCGCCATGCTAAAAAAAAGCAATATAATAAAAATGTGCCACAATTACTCAGATAACCCAACAGAGAGAACGGATGGATAAGCAGTTACAGCCTGCAGGGCTTTGTGCTACTGAAGTTGGCAGATAGATTGACTGAAACTAACGCATAGTTAATCGAATCCATACATATTTATAAGCAGTGGATTACCTCAAGTTGTTGATGTTAAAGTTTTCAGGAAAGGATGGAGGGCAACTAAACTTCTTTTTTTTTTTTTTAATCAAATGCATATTAGTGTTGTTGTGGAGCTCCAAGTTTCCATATTTATTTTTATCATAACAACATGATTTAAGAAGTCTAGTCTTATTCTTTATTTGCATACGCTGCAGTTAAATTACAGCAATACTCCAACAATATAGGATAGGAAGAAGTTATAGTGGAACATAATTCCCACTCTTTGAGACAATCTTCATACATGACTACATGACTTCCCTTTGTGGTCATAAGTATATTGTGAGGCCACTGAAGCTGTGACATTTGCATTTCTTACGATTGCTTGTTTACAAAAATGCTGGTTTCCAAGTTTCAAGGTTTTATTGTGTGAATGTGAGGGTCCAAAGTCAGCTGAGATTGGTTCCAGATCCCCTGCAACACTCTCCAGAGGATAAGCTGCTCATAAATTATGTTCTGTGCTCTCTTCTGAGAAAAAAACCCCAAAACATTATCCAACAGAAAGAAATCCCTGCCAGCCTGTGACACAGCACAAAAAGGACCACACACCTTCAACTGCAAGCCTTATTACGTTTAATGTCTCTTTATGGACACACATGCTTGCTGAGTAAATAAACAACTAGTGCCTGAACCTTTCTGATTCTTCTCACATTTAAAACAACATATATTCAATACACTTTGACATAATTTTGGACTGCAAAAAGGAATGAGGGTTATCAATAGCCCCATTTCACACATGCACTGCAAGTTACCCAGACATGACCTGGATGAGCTGTATGTGTGACTCTAAATGTCCTGATCATTTGGACTGGACATTAAATGGACTTTAACCTGCCAGCTTCCTGTGTAATGTCCAATTGAGCCCATGTGTGAATACAACGGCTCATCTTCCAGGGAATTCACAATAAGCGAGTGGGCGTGTTGATGACTTTTCTAACATGCTGCTGGCGCCTGGTAAAAACACTGCAGTCCAGCTGTGCTGCAGGTGTTTTGACTGGGCCTGAATACTCCACTGTGAAGCTGGTGCTAATGGGAGAGAGGACTTCTTGTGATTTCTTATAAAATGAAAAAAATCTTCAAATCACCAAATGACAACTGCAGCATACATTTTGCGTCATGTCTTCCCTACTGCACGCTCTAACCAGGCATCAAAGAAAGTTCAAGTTGTTGAGTCTGTTGTCTGCTACATGTGTGAAATTATATATGTAAAAACTAATGTTGTAATATATAATCACCATGGTCATTGAATCAAAAACACAGATTCTTGCTCCAGTGGTTTTCCAGAAGGCCTTTCTGTTATGATGGCTTGAGAAAAGATCCCAGTTAAAGCTCAGACTCTTAATAATAGGAGTTGTACACATTGGCTTGATGTAATTAAATCATTACTTCCTTTGTTCAGAGTTGCTGATGGCTGACTGAGTAATTGGACATGACAGCTTAATAAATGACCAAATCTTTCATCATTCTCTGCTTTTCTCTCCAGATGTTTTACAATCATCCTGTTGGGCTTACACCTCTTTCTGATTCGTCAATGTTCTTAATCTGTTTTTTCCAAAGCCATATTTCACTTCATACCAATCGATCTTTGACATGCAATAATCACAGAATATAAGCTTCCTTTGCCACAAACCTTACATACAAACTAAATGTCCACACATCCTCCCAGTGTAGGCGGTGACCTACCTGGGTGGCATGTGTATTATTGAGAAGACTCTGACCTCACGTACAGTAGCAGCTCCAGGGCACTAAGAGCTATAAAAGGTTTCGGTTGAATAAGAAAAAAGGTATGATGAAATAAAGTGAAGGAAATGAAGATTTTAGGTTGAGAGTGAGATGAAATGTTGGCTAGTTAGCACTTGTGTAGATCTGGGCACACAGTGTGTCAAAGCTGTTTACACACGGCTGTATCTCACTTACCTACTCAACCATTATATTAATATGCATTATTTATATAATTGGTACTGCTTCTGTTGAGTAATGTGATATAATTGATCTGTACCAAGGTTGACTGATCCTGCAGCATCAGCAGGGGCACATACCGATTACTCATTATGTAATCTCATGTAGGTACAATTACACACAAAAAATGCAAGGTTTGAACAATCAGCAACGAGGAAAGTACAAATAACACACTGATATATTTTTCTATTGTCAGCACTTTTTTTATTATATGATACACAAGGCATTTATTTAAAGCATCTATTTGTTTATGTGATCCAAAGACAAGTGTCAGATGAGTTTTTAAAATGATGCAGACTCTGAGCTCTTTTATTTCTTAAACAGTGCCAGCAACAAGCTTCAAAAAGGCTCTAATTGAACCTAGATGGTGACATGTTATCATTCCTGTCTCCAGTTGGATATCCACGTCTTTCCATCTGCCTTCCATCTGCAATAGCAGACTTGTCATATTTTCCATCTGCTGAGTGTCTTGCACATACCTGAGTGCTAGTGGACTAAAATGATTCATTTCAACAACATTTTTCTCTGAATTAATATACAGCTAAACTCACCATCAGATGCTTTTTTCTTTTTTTCTTTTTTTTTTTTTACAGCAGACCTGACCTCAGGTCTCCACTGAGGTAGTAGGATCGGAACAGTGAGACAGGCACACCTTATTTTGTATGGTAGCCTACAGATGTAAAAACTAAAGTTGGTCACACTACCAAATAAACCACAATTTGTAAGTGTGTTGTCCTATGTGTGTATTTGTGTTTTATAGGATTTGTGTGATTTATTTTATTAGCAATATATAGCAATTTGTGGTAATTTGATTCTATATTTAATTTATATTTATTCTCTAATCTGTACTTCATTAACTACTGAGCTGTCCAGTTCTGAATGTTCCTGAAAGAGGAATGAAAGGCCAAGTGGCGGTTCTAGCTTGTACCGCACCCCAGGCAAACCCCCTTTTCGGTGCTCCCCTGTATAAATATATACCTTGTTCGCCCAGGATGTCGTACAAGCTAGAACCGCCACTGGGCCTTTCTACCGTCTTTCAGGAGCAATCGGGCTCAGCTATTGAACCGGATAACTCAGTGTTAATGCTACTGATTTTGTCAAAAGTCAAGGTGTGGTCAAATATACCCAGTATTGATATGATAAATGATCTAATGCTTTTCAGTCATGGTGATGTGACATCAATATTGCCAGCATCACCTCACTGGACAGAGTTTCTGGAAGCAATTAGTCACGCCTGACAGGACATGTTATATTGATTGATTGAGCTGAGCATTCACTAGTAAACCATAAATTAGTATGCAAATGGTGTAGACTGATATTTGAGCTTGTGATTATGAGTCACGCATTTTGCACGTAAACAATTGTCTGTTTGGATAAGCAGAGCAACAGTTAAGCCACTGCTGGAGAGAAACACCTAAAGCACTGATGCTTTTCTCCACCTTAAAATACCACAGCAGTGTCGCTGCATGTTTTAGTCCATTTAATACTTCATGTTTTTTTTTATCTTCCAGGTAGCCACTAGTTTTAATTCATGGCCATACTTTATTATAATCTAGACTCTTGAAACTTGTTTGAGTTGTGAACTCCATCAGATAATATCATGTCTACAGATACA
Organism: Scomber japonicus; assembly: GCF_027409825.1. NCBI lineage: Eukaryota > Metazoa > Chordata > Actinopteri > Scombriformes > Scombridae > Scomber > Scomber japonicus. Next base: position 9,163,782 of record NC_070588.1, read on the forward strand.
AGTGAGTGGGCAACAGACAACATTAATGCAACACTGACAGAAATTAATGCAGACTTGATGTTTACTGCGAGGGCTTACACAACTCAAGCAATTCTCAAGAGTCAGCCAGTAGATTATCATACTGCTTTGAGATTAAAGGAAACGTAAAAAGGCAGCACAGAAGGAAGAAAAAACACATTCTGGACTCTAACGTGTGTGAATTGGGGAGGGTGGGGTGGATATATATAATGCTTACATGTGTAGCTTGATGATGAAATACTATTATCAGGATTATATATTATATTTACAAAAAACAAAGTTCATTAATGTACACTGTCCAAATAAAGACAAACTAAACTAAGTGACTAAATTATAACTTTTCTATGGTAACACTTAGGTTGTCACAGATTTTTATTAAGGTTAGGGAGAGATCATGGCCTTGGTTAAATATTGAGTCCATGTGTTTACCTAATTAACATTTAACTGACACCTAATTTTTGTTGTTGCTTTAACCTAACCACATGCTGGACTCATGATGCCGGCCTCCAGTGTCAAAGTCTTGTGCTTTATGCATCCACCATCTGCTTCAAACACCTGTCTGCAGCATGATTTGCATAAATGCACGTCATCCACTGCAAAAAAACATTTTTGCCATCAAACATAATCCAGGCAGCAGTAATATTTATGACCAAAATGTAATTTAAAAACAAAACAATATTAGGCCTACATAAAATATTAGGAGACAAGGTTGCTCCAGGACATTGAGATGGCTGAAATGCATGTAGCAGGTCATAGTGTTCAATACCCTCAAGCATCTAATAATTCATCCATACGCTTTAGTAACATCAATAATGTTTGTGTCAGAAAAGAAAAAGTCAGATATTTCAAATGTCTCGCCACTTTCTTGTGAAGGCAGGTAAGATATTTTTGTTAATGGGTATATACAGTATAATAAAACAAGCATTTAACAAAGAAAAAAAGTGTACCTCTACTTTCAATTGGCCTTTTTCATGTTGGTTCACTGTCACGCTGCCATGACTTACTGGGACACTTTAATAGAATAAAGTCACAGTTAATGTTCTGTGCTTCTCCTACATTGACAAGTCAATATGTTTGCTGTAAAAACTAAAACTAATTAAAGGAGATTGTCCTCACAATTCAGATATCACATTTAAAAAAAATTGTATAAGGTTTCTCTGACTTAAAAAAGAGAGCTGAGATCGACCTGAAGTGATTTTCTGCTGACGAACTTTGCAGCAGCTTAGTGATTAGTACTGTCACCTGCCGGTTACATTAATTTACTAGTCATGTTATTGTGGGGGCTCCTGTCTAGGATATTTATAGGATATTTAATTTCCCATTGCTTCTAAATCTTGCAGTAAAGTTCTGCCAAGCACAACTCCAATATCACCATTGCCAAGACAACAAACTTTCTCTTCATCAGTAAAACTAAAGAGATGATTGTGAAACCAAAGGAGACAGCAGGGGTGTGAACACATCCCCATCCACACTGATGATGCAGAGGTCAAAAGGGTCAGCACCTTCATGTTCCTCCATACCGATACGATACAGGACTGCGTACTACCAGACTGGACACCGGACAGTGTTTACCACCTGGCCATCAGGCTTCTCAACTCATACTTCTAAATGCTCTGCATGGCTTACTTGTTTACCTGCTTGTCTGCACTGTCTGTTTACTGAACTGCTTACATAAAAAATGCACTCAATCAACCATGACTGCAGCTATTGAACCAGGACGGCTACATTCCCTGTGTACAATACTGTTGTATACACTTGTCACTTTTACTTTTACTCCTCATTTTCATATGTTATATTTTATGTGTTGTATTGTAATCTTAAATTTGATTCATATCTCATCCCATTTTAAAAAAAAACTTTTATCTTAAATTTTATATTTTATGATTAGTGCTCTTACTGCTGAGCTGTTTTTCTAGACAACTAATAGAAACTTTCTGATTGTTGCTGATTCTGAAATGGGAGTGAGACAGCCTTGTACTGACTGGTGGGTTATGCAGAGGTGACCTGATTAGGGCATGTCCCTGCCTTTTTGCATGCTGGGATTTAATGTAGACAAAGTCACATATTGTCAGGGGAACAAATAGTGCCATGAGACACAGTGTAATAAAAATAACTGCTTGAGAGGCTGTGGGAGTTCAGATGGATTAAAGGAGACATGTTGTGCAATTTTCCAGGTCTATATTTCCTACTGGAATAGCTTGGCATGATTTACAGTGAAAAGAACCCCCCCGCCCAAAAAAATCCCCCCAAAAAACAAGAAAAAAAAACCAAAGAAGCTCTGAGTTCGGCTTCTGTCTGAAACAAGCCGTTTTAGCTCCTGTCTCTTTAAGCCCACGCTCCTACTGAGCCCACTCTGTTCTGGTTGATTAGCTGGAAGCTGCCCCTCAGTAGATATCCGCTAGGTTCAGAGGCTATGTAAACAAACTGTAGTAGTAGGATTTCACAACTTTTTCCTCATTCATTGCTCAAAATGTCAACCTCTTAAATGTATCCGTACATGTTTGAGCCAAAATCCAATTAGAAATATGTGAGTTGAACGCAAACAACCAATCAGTTCAATGGGGAAGTGGAGGAAGTGTTTTATTAGTATTTATTTTGGACAGGAAACAGAGAGAGAGAGAGAGAGAGGGGATGACCTACAGCATAGGTCCCTGGTCGGAATTGAACCAGGGACGCTGCAAATATGCAGCATACACTCTAACCACTTGACCACCAGGGACCCCGAAGCCTAAAGCTTTTGACTTTCAGGCACTATTTTTGCGTACATGCACCTCACATTTTGTAACTTTATGTTTAACAAATACATTTGACATCATAACTGCATATAAATGACAAAACAATCACAGAAAGCATATTAAGTCCCCTTTAAATGATGTCACTAAATTAAAAGGGGACATACATAAACCTGTAATATCTAAGCAACAGCATCTGTGAGATACAATTAAAGCATGCAGCAGAAAGGGGGTTTAAGGGAACTGAGGGAAGAAGGACTGCGTGATTGTAGCTGTGCGGAAGAAAAGAAAAGACAAGGCACATGATTGGTACATGTACAGTAAAGATAGCTGACAGAACAAAGGCAGTCATGCAGTCAGTCACTGACACTTGGGCTTGTAAAGTGTAACAGAAATGGATATATTCTGAGATCTGAGAATTATACACATATGCAGATAGTGTAATGTAAAAATAATAATAATGTATTAATGTAGTGACAATGGACAGTTCAACAGCATAGACAGGGCATATAAGAAGAATGCATTTCTAAGAATAATAAGTACAACAGGCCATTAAAAATAATCATTTAACAATCAACTCATGATATCTATTCAGCAAGAGAAAATGAGAGATTTAAAATGTGCCTGAGATAAGCAGAAGTACAGTTGAGCTGCTAGACAGTACAATGTTAGGTGTTTTATGAAGTGAGGTTATCATATAATCCCGAGATGATGTGACAGTGGTACATTTCTTGACAGCTGAGGACATGGCTGAGGAAACTGCCCTTCTTTTAACAGCTAAAACTAAGAGGTAAGATGATGGTGTCAAAGTGTACAACTGTCCTAAAGCGCACACACACACACACATGCACACAAACACACACACACACACACCAAATGTCACTGAAATCCCCAGTGGCATCTTGGCAGAGATGGAGCTTTTCTTGAAGGGGGAGCAACTGTCTCGATACTTGACCTTCTATACTCAGCTGCACCATTTTTGACATTTCAATCCTTCATCCACTTCTCCTCTTTCTTGCTTCTTTTTTTTTTTTTTTTTTTTAGTTGTTTGCTCCTTTTTCTGTTTTTTTTAAACATTTAGGGAAACTGCAGCTCAGGGATTAGCCATCTAAGAGCCACACTTCTATTGTGTTATTGCAGATACAATTGCAGTCTGACTACTGTAGATAAAAGTTTAGAGTACAAGGAACACACTGCTTTTACTTTTACTTTTTTCCCACACAACTTAGACCAGTATCTTTTATATTAAATTCATTCATCATGGACCTAAATAAAATAAAATAAATGTACAGTTGGGTAGAAATGTTTTGTACAAGCTAGCTGCAGCCCCAAGGGAGATAGATAACAATATATCATACACACGTGAATCACATGTACAAGTTCCAGTGAATAGATGAAATACTTACATTTGTGTTTGCTTTATGACTGGTTACCTAGACTCCATTTGAAAACATCATGAGCATATATAATGAAATCAGACTTTTTCATATAATCAGAAGAACTATTCTGGTCTTTAACAACGTTGACTGAAGAGGCAGACATCCTCTTGACTCTGACCTTTTAGCTCTGCTCATTTCATCAGATCAGAGTTCAACAAATCTCTTGAATGGTGCAGCAGCAGTTATTTTAAAACACAGAGCAATCATCTCGATGTTATACTAGAATAAAATAAATGAGAGAAATCAATAGTGCTCCAATAAATCTTGAATGTTCCAACCACTTCTAATATGTCTAATATATCTGTGCTTCTTAAAAATGATAACTCCAATATATTCCAAGTTTCAAATTACAATCATATATTTGTAGTTTTGAACATTGGTACATTGTATGTAATGCTGAGATCTGATAAAAAGTCAGGTATGGTTTATCCACTTAAAAAAATAAACAGACCATTTTCATCGACTAGTTCAGGGCCAAAGCTGAGTGAAAGAGTTTCTAAAATAAGAGTTGGTACTTCTCATGAGAGCAGAGACATTCCTGCCCAAGAGACTAGAACAACCGGGTCAAAGGTCAGACCTGTTTGAGACTCTGCTTAATTGGCTTCCCTCTCCATGGATGCTGATTGTGGTGGAGAGAGTTAAGATCTTTCAGCTTTGCCCCTCAGTGAAGCAGCATGATATCATAAGCAGACACGTACGTGCGCGCGCGCGCGCACACACACACACACACACACACACACACACACACACACACACACACACACACACACACACACACACACACACACATACACACACATACATACACACACACACACACACACACACACATATACACACACATATATACACATACATACACAGATAAATATAGTACACAAGTCTAGTCTGCAGTGTGACCGAAGTTTTATTGTTGAACATCTTTTTAAACACTACTATGTAATCCTCTGTTATGTGTACTTGGATTAGTAACACAAACAGTTTCAGGCAGGCAGCAGGTGCTCCCTGATTAAACAAATAAGGGTCATCTTGCCCCAATGAAACAAGTAATCCTCACATGAAAGTTCCCCTTCATACTTTAGTTACTACAGCACAACAAATGATGAGACCATAAGAGCATTTATATCATTACTACACATATGAGGTTATGAGGTCATGTTTATGAACCTATCACCGTTCAAAATATATTTATTTGAGTATGATACCAAATATACAGTATATAACAACCATATGGAAAATGACTTCAGAGCCAGTATTTATATAGTTATTTAACTGTTCTAAATGATGCCAGTAAGTGATTCTCAAATTATAGGGGCAATTTTGAAAAAGTGCAGTGCCAGACATCTTTAACAGTAAATGCAAACATAATATTTATATGTACATAAAAGATCTGCTCATGCCGAAGGCATGAAGCTTTTGTCCTCTGTATAAACTGTCTGCCTGTCCCTCTCACCCCCCTCCATTTTTTACAATCACTTTTTTCTCAGTTCTCTCACCCGGTATCTAATTAGCTGTTGAAAAATTGTAATGGCTGCAGCCAGGACTTAGCAAAGCTTTTTTAATAACAAAACCTTTTCATGTGAACTTAACTTCATTTGATAACTTACACCGGATGCCTTTGAGGGACCACTCCCTGTGTGTGAGTGTGTGTGTTTATCCTACTCACTCGACAGTGTCCTCCCAGCTACACCAGTGACTCTGGTCCAGCTCTTCCATGTCAAATCTGAATTTGGCCAGGCAGAACCTCTCAATGGCGTCGTCATATTCGGGTCCACACCCCAGCGCCCACACACACTGAGAGACTGCTGAGAGAAGGTGGAGGACAGAGACATATTGGGATGAGGGGGAAGATGGAGAAAAGGGGAAGCAACGAGGGGAGATAGGTTAGACCACTGCAAACTCAGAGCAGGCCCTAAACTTTTTTTCTGATAATTTAAAAAGGTTATCAGCACTTGCACATGTTTTTAGTTCTGTGTTAGTAAGTGTAGTTGACAGTCAATGATTGGCATGGTTATAGACCACAGTGCAGTGAAAGCATAGGAAAGAACTCAAGATGTAAAGTTGTGATGCCTGTAAATGCTGTTTCCTTTTTTTGGGTCACTGTAAACTCTCTTTCCCATCTGTTGGATGTGGCACAGAAACGCCATCTGTTATCACAATGTTAGGTACAGTATATCATTGCCTTACAAGACCCACAGAAGTGCACACTGACAGGAGAAACATAATGCACTGAACAAATTCAGAGTGGATGTTATTTGAATATTTCGTATTTTTGTCATCGAGGGTGGAGGGAAGTCTTTAGACTGTGAAAAGGACATCTATCAGCTCTATGACTGTGTGCACCGATAAAGACACAAGGCCAAAAACTCTGAACACAGCTAAGAAAACACAAGATAAAACTAGACTTTGATGATCCCTCATGCAGGAAAAAAAAAATGCAGCAATAATCATACAGAAGTTTTCACTGCTAGAACCACGCTTTGGTTAAATTCATTTGTGGCAGTATCAGACCACATCTAATGGAATTGCATATTATGTCAGATATTGCTATAAGCCCCTCACAGGAATAGTTAGACATTTTGGGATATACACTTTGAGAGTTAAATGAGGACAGTGGTTACTTTCTCGTGTCTGCGAGTCGACCGACCCCTCTCTAAAACTCACTAATGAATCTTTTCACAGAGCCAGGCTAGCTCTTTCCCATTGTAACCAGTCTTTATGCTAAGCTAGGCTAATACATTCCTAGTTCTCTTCACATCGAAACCAAAAAGTGAATAAATGTATTTCCAAAAAAACTATTCCTTTAAAATGTTACAGTCAGCAGCAAAAGTTTGAAAATCACAGCAAACCCAAAGTAAATTTGCATTTGGCTCTTAGAAGATGTTTTTGAACAAGTATGGGTATAATTTTCTCTGGAATTTCAATCCATCGTATATAGATAAAATAGCCACATGGGAATATTACAGACTTTGGTTAATCCAGTGAAGTGAATCAAAAAGAAAATGAAAGAAAAATTAATCACCCCAAAGATAGTCCTATTTAATGCCCAGAAGGGGACCACGAAGAAAAGAAACTAGTTTTTCCTCTTGAATTAATTAAAGCTCTCGATTTAATGATTTGGGATCTCGATTTAATCATTTTTGCCTTAACCCCTATCGTAGAGGACACACATTCAGTCAGCAGAATGTTTGATGAAAGCAACAAAGACATTTCCCTTGTTATCTTTCAAACAGTCATGCGTTATGTCAGTCACTGATCCAAGCTAGTTCCAATAAGTCCTCCTTTCTCACTTGAAGGATAAGTTCTTTCTTTCTTTGTGCATCCATCTATATCCATTAAACGCCCCAGAACCCTGAAGCTGAGATTTTATGAACTGGGTGGAATCTGCAAGAGCGGACGAGTGTCTATAGTAGAAAGGTCTGTTATCCTGCAGAGTAATATCCTATAGAAAGATATTATAAAAGGATCTCAGAGATAGTGTTGTGCTTAAAGTATATCCGCATATCAGCCTCCTCTTCCTCCACCTTACCGTCTCTGCTCACCTTTACTTTTTTTCATGTTTATCATCCTCATTTCCATAAGTTTCCTCTATCTTGCCTTGTTTCCATGTGTCTTATCTCAGCCACTGTGTATACATAATCTATGCATCCCTCTTATGGCAGCTCCCTTTTTGATCTCTTACTCTCTCTCTCTCTCTCTCCCCCCCTGAAGGTTTTGTGCAGAGGTGGTCTCAATGCTCCTCTTCTGATTATTTCTGCTCATCCAGAATCATTAATTTTAAGCGTATCATGTAAGATATCTGGCAACTATGTGTGAGTTTATGATGCAGAGGGGAGGGGGATAAAAACAGATGTATGGGAGAATTCAGACGTGGGGAAAAAACCTATGAAAATTCAAATATAAACAACTTTACATTCCTACAAAGAGTATGACTCATGCTGTGAACTGAAAGCAGATAAAAAGGTTTATCTACATGTCTACATGGTTTAGATCAAAGACCGTGATCAAAGATTAAGATCAAGTGAGCATGTTTGAAAGGCGGTTAAAAAGGAAGAGAGAAAGAGATTTTTTTTAAGATCAGATTTTTGCCATGTCAGCGATCTCTGTCAACAACACTTTTTTTCTGAATTAAACAAAACATTTGTCATCACCCTCCGCAGTGACAGTTTACTGATCTGGCACCAATGTCAGACTGATTTCTGTGTGACTTCTAAAACATTTACAGCAATGACTTTTGAACCCTATTCTAAAATTCTCTAATGTGAAAACTTGAAAACAGGCGGATTGCTTGGCCTCTGCCGCTAAACTACTTCAACTCTTATAAAAATGAATACAGTTGATGTGAGGTATGAATGAGCATCTACACCAAAACACTATTAACTATTGTTCGTATTTGAGTGGGTATATTTGCTCCAAAGGTTTGTGCTTTTTTTACAATGGCGCTTCACAATCGCCACGTTCTCGGAGCATATGAGACAAACTGGTTTTGAGCTGCCCGTGGAAGTATATGCTTGGTTTTACACACTTGAATAAAGTCATTGTGTATTGAGTTCTTAGTGAAAAGCATGTACCTGAACATGTCCTGTATACTCACTTGCTACTGATCTGCTAAATGTGCTGCTAATGCTGCACTCTTTGTCTACACATGAGGTCAGAGTGTCAATTTATTGATTAAAAGCTCTGTCTTCATTTTCTACTTTTCTCTCTTTTGAGCACTTTTCTCTGACTCGTGTCACAGCTCGTCTCTGGTCTCTTTCTGACTTGCAGGAGTCAGTCAACAGAGCCTGCTGGTTTATTCAAAGTTCATTAATATTAAAACACATTGTGTGTCCAAATTGCACCAAAGTCGACATTGCACTCCTTTTGTTCCTCTGCCCTACACCTACCAAGTGTGAAGTTAATTGCATGAATATTTCAAGGGATACGCAAAGGACATACATACATGCAGAAACAGATTCCTTCCTTAAATGGATAGATGTAAAGAAAAATGATAGTGCCGTCAACTTCTCATGAAAACATGTAAAATAGATTAAAAGAATTACAAAATAAACCAAATCCCTGGTGGCTGCAGGGACCTCAGGCTGTGCATATCCACATGATAAACCCATTCCACATGAGAGGGCTAATTGAACCGTGCTAATGATGGCTTGGTTGCATGCATGTTGAGTTATCAGAAACCCCAAAGGATATGAGAAATTGTATAATGATGACAGTCCATGCTCTATGATCAAAGTATCAATGCTGCACTAGACCAAAGGAATTGTGGAGGACAGATGTCTGTAGTAGTAATACAGAAATCACATTTTATTAAACATAGATTACTGGATGAGGAACTGATTGACCTCCACAACAAATTAAACATTCTCTGCCTTCAGCCCCACACTCTTCTCTTGGTTTTCCCATTCTCCACCTGTCCACCAGATGCACACCAGATGTCCACCACATTATTGCCACTTATCACCTGTTGCCACTCCCAAATTGTCTTCATCTGCTTCTCATTATCTCATCATTCCCAGTAGCTTTGTCAGTGTCATTTTCTTGTATACTTGCACTGCGGCCATTCTGTTTCCCCGTTCCTGATTTCCTGTCACGTGTGGCTTTGACCTGCCTGCCTGCTTTACCCTCTGGACTTGTTTTCCTATTTTGGAATACCTTACTTTTTCCTTGGATTTCGATCATTAAAACTCTTTTTTATTCCATCTCTCTGATTCGATGTCTGCAATTTCCTTCTCCTGTTTCCTCGTACCCGCGCCCATGAGAGTGCCACATAATACTTATGTGATGTAAAGCATGCAGGAGAAACTGAAAAAAGAGCATCACATTTTTTAAACTCAGCATTTTTGTACTAAAAAAGTGTTGCCACATTCTAGTTTCTAGTTTAATTTTTATTTTTGCCAGTTATCTTATCACCATTTTTAGATAAAGGTAGTACTGCCAGTACAGGTTGTGTAAGGGCAGCAGCATTATAGCCAAAAGCTTTCCATTACGTTGTCTTCAAAGAAAAACAAACTATATGTGTAGCAACAGGCGATATCTGTTGTGTGGAAACTGAACATTTATCTATCAGTAGTCATCCACATTTGTGTTACAAAGAAAAACATCTCAATGAAATATCCCAGACAGTCTTTGGCTAAATGTTTTTTTCCCCCATCAACGTAAATCACATTGTCCAACTGACCCTTTTCATGGAAGACATTTGGCCTGTCAAAGCAGGAAAAGCACAGGTGTAATTAATAACACTAACAATGGCTCCATTCCATTAAATGTCCCAGTAAGCCAAATTAGTGAGGGAGCATGAACCATACCAGAGTCTTGGAATTGGCTCAGATAAATGGATGCAGCCATCATTGATTTTATTATTTCCACCTGTGCTTTTCCTGCTATTGATTAGTCAAAATGTCTTCTGTGAAAAAGGGCTTACTGCTTGAACACCTCTCTCTCCTTCTAAAATCAGTTTTCTATAAGAGTATATTTCACAATCACAGTGAGGGTGCACATTAGCAATCTGGAGGAAAGGTCATGATTGACTGAAGACTTTCCCTACTTGCTACCGAGTATCGATTGGAACCAAAAATAAAACCATACGGTCACGTTGCACATTACATCAAGGTAAACAGTCCCAGTCCTGAAGTCTGGACCGCTAGTCTGTGGTGACCCCTCTACCTCCTTCCTTCAGACTACATACCTACACTACACATCTTGCAAGTAGCATTTGCAACAATATCAGGAGCTGCTTTTTTTTCTCCAGACTTCTTAATGTATTTTACTTTGTTAGTATTGGACTCATTGTCTGTTTTAAGATGAGATGACATCAGATGAGATAAGACTTCCTCTTTTATTGTCCTACAGTGTTTGGAGGGAGCTTGTCTTTGCTGTGTTGGGAGCAGATGCTGTGAGTAGATCTCTAAAGCCCATTGTGACACTGTATGTGATACTGGACTAAATAAACTTGACTTATGACCCATAATATAAAAGCTGCCTCTGCAAGCCACTACAAGTATGCTTTTAGTCAGCTTGTCCAGCTGAATGAGACATACCTGTAAGAGCACATACAATGGGGTCAATGGCATACTCATTCTTGTAAATAAATGACCTTTGACCTTGCACATGCTGCCTCCTCTCTGTTGGGTATCTCCCAGAATGCATCACTCCCTGTATATAAGCCCACCCAGCAGTTAGCCTCAGGGGGCTCTGAATATTTGTGCTGTTTGAGATGGAGTTGGATGATTTATTTATAGTGTGTTTTGCTTTCTCATCATTATCATCATTATCTATGATGCATAAGGAACCAAACTAAGAAACAAATTAAACAAAGAGTCTCACAGTGAGAATATAAGCTCCAGAATCCACACAGTATGTCATTAATGAGACAATTTCCATGTTGGGAGTATTATATTTGTCTGTGCTGACATAAAAAACACGTCAGAACAAAGATAGATGGAAGAGACAGTCACCATGTATTTCTATTTAGTGTCTGTATGTGAGCATAAAACCAGCTTCAGAGCCATACAGCTGTGACTCCTGACAATACTGACCCCACCTTAATTCCTTTACCGTACCACCCTCTTGATTTTCTCAGAGCTTTCCAAGCCCAAATTTCTATGTATTCAAAATTTAGACACACATACCTGCACACACACACCAGGATCTATCTTAAAATCTAGTTTGACAGCTATTGATCTGTCGTGTTCCTTCATATTGCAAGGTACAACTAGTAATTACATTTGGTGCTTCTCTTTGCAGCAGTGATTGACAGATGAGGATGATCAAGGTTATGCATGACTAAAATCATAATGAAACATTCTTAAAATAATCTGAAAAGCACACAATGAACTCAAATATTTGCTCAATTAATTTGTGTGAATTGAAAGCAAAAAAATGTTAAGATGGAACGCCGGTGATAGATTCGGGGTCGGCGCGTGTATTAAAAGTGAGTTCTGAGAGAGGAATGCTGCAGGGCGTACAGCAGATGACGAGATTCAACAAGTCAGATTAAATAAAAGTGTGTTATAGATGAGATGGGAAATGGATGACAGGGCACAGTGCGTTTTGACTCTGAGGAATTGGACTCAACCTTTTTTCACGTTGACTGACTCTCAATCACCGAATGCAAATGGTGTGATGTAGAAGTTGTGCAAGTTCTTTTAAAAGTAAAGTTTTGCAGACTGTTTCAAACTTGGCTCAGGTTTATGGTATGGTGTGGGGATATGGAAGTATTCAGTGGTGTAAAGCATGCCTGGATGAATCAATGTATGTATGTAATGCCATACAAAGTGCAAACCTAAAAGAACTATAGCAATATGAAGACCATATGGAGGATGATGCTGCCTGGCCTAGGAAATCATGCTCTTTATACTCTTTGGCCACTCCCACCTCTCAGGTACAGCCAGTTAGACGACCCGACCCAGCTGCTGCCAAAGGGAAACTGAGCAGAGGAGCACAGGAAGTCAGAAGGGTGCGCCATCACAAAGAAGTTTGACCCAGGTGTCGTCCACATATCCTAACCAGAGGCGGTAGGTGCTGCTCAGAGCTGCTTTGCTCTCTTGTTCCTCCATGTAGAGATTAACCACACAATAGGAGACACTGTTGTGTACTCTTGGCACAGCAGAGCTTCTGTCTGTAGAAAACCTCATTGTATTTAAAACAGGTGGAGTTCAGGCAGAGGTCTGAAACATCACATATGGTCTGGGATTAGATTGGGTCTGTTATCTACCATGTCCTGTATGACTGAGGATTTTCACAGACCTGATTAAAAATATGATCTATCTTGTACCAGTCTGTTCAGTCAGAAGTTGTTTTTCCCATGTATTTCTAAAATGTTGCTCTTTATCATCCAACAGTAATCCTCACAGCTCAGATTGGAAAAAAGTAAGAAAGCCTCTGAGAATAAAATGGTAATTTTGGTGTTCTGCCTGTTGATGCTTTAATGAAGCAGTGGAGGCCTCTGCAGCAGACAGCCTGGTCCTCTGTGACAAGAAGACAGGAAATAGGCGGGTTGACACAAAAGTGTTGCAAATGAGTGGCATTTTCTTTCCCTCTTGCCCTATCTCAATTTGTTTCTTCCCATCATATCCCCATTTTGTGACTTCTGTCTTTGATAATCATGTCACTTTCATTCTAAATGCCATTTCAATACTGAGTAATTACTTCCCCTTCCACCTATTACACAGCTTCTACCGAGAACCTGAGCAGAAAAAGAGATTCAATTTTAACCTGCTGTATTTGTCTTTTTGTACAATGATGGGACATTTCAGGTTGGGCCCAATTTGATGAGGATGAGAAATGAGGACTAATGTTACTTCTTATTGAAACAGTGTTTTAGCAACTTGAAGTAATATTATAACTTAAATCCTATAATCTTGGCCTAATACTCTGCTTAAGATGCAGTCACGCACAGGTGGTTTGATGAAGAGATGTATAAGCATGTAATTATGATGAGGGGTAAGACACACAGAGGACAGTGAGTGCAGCACAGTCTTTGATCACCATTTATCAAAATAGCTCAGAGCTCTTTGTACAGTCTGTATGTGTTCACAACATAAGGAGTGTCAGACAAAAACATGATGGTGTGTCTGTCATTACACAGTTAATGCGTTGTAATGACGCAATTTTATAAACCCTCTTAAAACATATGAATAAAATGTTAATATGATCTGTAGTTACAGCCTCATGTTTGCTTCCACACAGAGAAGTTTGCACATTTTATTTTGTGGGAAAAAGAATGCTGGTATTGGATCAGTACTCAATATCAGCCGAGTTCAGGTTCAGAACCAGTGTTGGGGACAAAGAAAAAGTTGGAGCAGTGAATCCCCAATTTCAGATAATTTCATCATTGCTCATTTTACCTTTTGAATAAATTATTCTGCTGAAACCTTTTTAAAAGTCTGATCATGTGACTGCTTCTGTTTCTCTGTTGGATTTGCCTGGTGTTAACTTTGATGAACACAATGTTATTACAGCTGATAGAAGAGTTTAGTACAACTCATGTGATTAAACCTGACTAAAGCAATCAATTATCTGTCTCTGCTATCAATTAACTTCCTCATTAACAGTGAGCTCTCCTTGTGTACAGTGTGTGACAGACAGTTGTGTTTGTTTCAGAGTGACTAACAGACTGTTGAGTCATGGATCTCACACTGCACATAGCAGCCAAAGAGTCCTTCCAGTTTGAAAGTGACAAACAGGCTCCAGAGTGGGGCAGATGTTTTCTGCCAAAGGCTAAGACTAAATAAGCAGCCAGATCTAACGCTCAAATGAACCAGAATCCTACTGCTGCTGTTTCTCTCTCTCTCATTGCCATGTGTTTTTTATCACTAATGAGTCATGGAGAAGGAAATCTTCATCTTGCGCCTTTTGATCTAAATTATTTTTGACTGCTGCTACCATATCACCCAATCTAACACCAAAAACACCCACTTCCTTGACTTTTCAACACTTTATAGTCATGAATCATCTCAGCTCGTGGAGTAATAGAAAAGAAAGAGAAAAAAAGAGAGAGATGTTTTTCTTCCTACTTCTCTGACAGCTCAATTTAGATTGTGTAAAGTTACAAAGGTTTTATGCATATTTAAAGCCCACACATTTCATTTCTTCCTGTTAAAACTTAATCTATTTGATGATCTCACCCAAAAAAGTTTCAGTTTGGAGTCTTTCAAAAACTTTTATTCAACTTATAATTTGTGTTTAAGAATGGAAAATTTAGCCATATTCTCAGTTAATGCTTAGAAAAACATCACGATTAAATTAATTGTGGTCCATATGCACTGATTTTGTGAGTGCTCAGAAGCTCAGGTTCCTGCAGGCAAAAATCCTACTGCGAGGCTACCACAGACAAATACTGTAGTAACTTTGTCCAATGAAGATGAATAGAGGAATGAATCTCGAACTTTAAGCTGAACCTGTACTCGTTTATTCCACTTGGTGTTTTTTGGAGTTTTCTGCATATTAATTTTTGTGTGTAATTGTCCTTATTAACCACAGCCAGGAATCCACTTTTGAACTAACTAACTTACAGTG
Organism: Scomber japonicus; assembly: GCF_027409825.1. Taxonomy (NCBI): domain Eukaryota; kingdom Metazoa; phylum Chordata; class Actinopteri; order Scombriformes; family Scombridae; genus Scomber; species Scomber japonicus. Next base: position 9,178,987 of record NC_070588.1, read on the forward strand.
AACAGTCCTTTTTCCTTTCAGATGAGACAGGCAGTGGTCACATTATACTGTATACGCTCCAGATCAACCTTTCCTTTAGGTTTAAAAATATCAGCTGTCAGGAGCATTGATCAGCATGCTACTTGTAATAGCTTACAGGATTTTGACAAGTTACACTGTTAGTTGAGGCTCGCTTCTTACTGTGAATATTAAATGTGAAATGAAGAGACATGCAGTCTGACTTGAAGATAAAAGACTGGGGAATAATCAAAATTGGACCAAATGCAAAAAAACGATTTTCTGGCAAGACAAAATAAGAAAATCTAAACATATGGGGAGCTTTAGCACATCATCCCGCAGGCCAGATCTAAGACTGAGGTATGGTTCATTTTAGGCAACCAAAACTACTAGGTTAGCTTGAGGAAAGATTATGGTCACTGTTAAAGTTAAGGAAGGATCAAATGAATGGTTTTAAGAAACTAATGTTGTCTCTTACTAGAAACTAGGGCACAAACCTCTCCAGTAATAATCACACCATCCACCCAAGTCTCCTCCCTAGGTCATTAAGCATGTGATAATAAATGTTAAATAAAGACTAGGTAGAACTTATATTGCTGAAAAAGCCTGTGCTCGATCTTGGGTGCAATATTTAAAGCTATTAATTAATGAATCAATGAATTATCAAAATAGGCATGTAAAGGTTTTATGTCTCGTCCTTTTTATCTGTTTGTGCTCTAATATGAACATTTTTTCACTCTACCATTATGTTATTTGTGTTTTTTTCTCTCTCTCTCTCTCATAGTTTCCTCTCTGTTCTCTCAGTTCTCAGTTGTCCTTATCATAGCTAACAAGTCCAGCAGAATAAATCAGCAGAATGTTCCTCTGCACATCTACGGAAAATGGTTATTCTTCACTTGTGGCATGTTCCTCCAGAATGATTGTACACTAAGTAGCAGAAATGGGCTTTTTTGTTCCTGTTCTTCTCACTAAAATGTCCTGCTATCTGCCTGTGCTGCAACCTAACAAAAGTGAGTGACTTTATGGACATGCACGTACAAAAATCAAAAATCAATGTTACTGAAGAAAGAGAAAGTGCTGCATTGTATTGAGGGACAGGAAGTAAGAAAAAAAGGAACTTTTCACAGCAGCTATAGTCATTTTAGGTTATATGTGGCTAGTTTGTAAAGGAAAATGGTTATGTATACTAAGTTGAGGGACTTCTTTTCATGTTACCACATTATTTTGAGTATGTATGCATGGAAATCCTGAATCCTATTGCTAAAGTTTTTCACCACTAAACCACATCATCAAAAACTTGTTGAAGATAGACAACCACAACCAGTAGACTTAAACCTAAAATAGATCTTGACAGTAGGCGCTCTACAAGTCTGGCCACAAAATGTGTTAATGCAAGACCTATCTTATTCAAAATATTTCAATGGTACAACCTCCCACACCCCAAAATTTTGCTATTAATCAACTTAATATGGAGTAAACCTGCAGGTTTTCTACCTCTGGGCAGCAGTCCTTATTAATAATTCAGCTGGTAGTAATATTCAAGTTTACAATAAGCAAACAAAATAAGGTCATTGAATGTCACATCCTCTGGACATTCAGGGGTTGTCCCCCGTTTGCTGAGTTATTAGATATTTTTGTCATCCTATTTTTACATGCAATTACATTACATGCCATTTACTGTCTTGGTCTATTCTCTTCACATGGAAGACAGATCTCTCCTTATTTTTTCCCCTCAAAGGGTTATTTTTTTAGGGTGTTTTCCTTGTTCAAATAGAGGGGCTACACAAACTCCCTTGACTTAGGTGAATATTGGTAAAATAACCAATTACTCACTTTGCACACTTTTTGTCTTCCTCAGCAGAAAATAGGGACAGTCAGTGGCATTGGTGTTTTTAAACTGTCCCATGTGGCTTAAAACTGCAGTATCAGTGGCCTGGGTGTAAATATTTAAAGAGTATAAAACATGGCAACTGCAGAAGAATGATGTACTGTGAGAAATTATTGATTTTGGTCTCAATGTTTACAACAGGTAAACTGATCCATTTTCCTCAGAACTTGCTGTGGTGCTGATGTGGAACTGTAAAAATAAAGAAGCAACAAATGGTTGAGTTTATCATTTTAATACATCACCGTGCACTGCTTGCCCTGTAATTGTGCTGTGTTGTGGAATGTGCTGTTTGTAATTGTTGAGACATTTACTGCTACTTCCTTGCTTTTGTCCATGTGAAGATAAGATAAGAAGTTCTGAGTTTTAGGATGTGAGGATGTATGATCACTGCCTTGACCCTGTAAGCATGTGTTTCCTGAGGAATGCTCTTATTGACTACATTAAGGTGTCTGGTGGTCACTCGGTTCCTGACTTGTGTCCAGATAAGATACAGGCTTAGGATCTTGGACACGGAAGGATGTAGTTAAGTACCAGTTGATCCTTTATGGCTTAAATCCTCACTTTCCTGCATCCTGACATCGTGACATGACTTTTGGGTAATAAATATGTATGTGTATGTAAATGAATGTCTTGTGGCTATTTGCCATTGGCTGCAGTCATACAGGATGACATGTTTGACCGAACACAGAGATCATTTCTTTGTTCCTTTAGACACTATGATAGTTTAAGTTTGTGCTTTGCTTGTTGAGATGAGCTGATGTCACTTTGTGTGTATAATAATATTTGTTTAAATCTTAAACCTAGCATAGTTTTGTGTATTATTTCATTTTTGTGTTTAGTGTTTAATGACATTTTCCACAACAGAACCCATTTTTACATCCATTGGTCACAGTAATGCGTAAATTCAAACTGTCTGTTAAAGTTTATATCATATATTAAGTAATTTTCCTGTCAAGTTCTGTTTTGTCACAATTGGATACTAATGAGTGGGACTAAATTGTGTTGTTTTTTTCTCGGGCTGTGCATATCTGATGAATTAGCAGAGAGGAGCGCCAGTAGCGGTGCATCAGCTGCACCATATTACAGCTTTAGCACTGTCACTCACATGCATCCGAATTAACACTTTACTCCACCTCAGCTGTCTATAACTCCAATTAGACAGCTGGAGACCCAGGGGTTGAATTTCACTTAGAATAACATCCCTGACAGTATTCACATAATGAAATAAAAAGAGAGGGATAGAAGAAGATTTCCCTCAAAGAAACCACTAAATGAGCAATTTATCCCCGTTATCTCTCAGTTCTTGTCCGACCTTATTTGAACCCCCCTACCACAGACACACATACATGCACATACAAATCCATCTATTTCACCGCAATATGTGATGGCCGTAAACTTAACAAGCCACTCTCTCCCTCCCAGGTACTCTCAGTGTTATTATTAAACCCCCAAGCGTGCTTCACTGCAGTGTGTCTTTGTGTCTTGGCAGAAAGGCAGCACCATAAATAAGCCAATTAATTTGAATATAGCCTGGAGCTACCTGGTTGAGCCCTTTTTAGACATGGAATACGTAACATTCATCTCTCTGTTAAAGTGATTGCTTTTTGCTATTCAGACATGCTCACAGCTTTATTCAGACATGGCAGGACGTTTACATAAGAGACAATATTCCTGGAGAGAGACAGAAAGGTGAGCTAAGATGTTGTGATGGCATGGAAGATGAATTTCTGTTTGTTCTCAAGCTGCGTCACTAATTGACTTATTTTTCTGCTTAAACCATGATCATCGCAAGTGTGAAGGATGCTCGCCACCGCTCCTTTAAGTGAATCCCCTGATTTTTGCATCACTTTCATCATTTAATGCTATTAGGGTTTGAATTCGACTGATTGATTGAAGTGTGACACGCACACTCATTGAATGAATTTTTTTTTCTCTGCTTGATAGGCCAAATTATGCAACAGTTGATTAGTCGATCCACAGAAAATAAATTAACTATTTTGGCAATCAAATAATCAATTGATTCATGTAATGTTCTGTCTTCACATCGTCCACGCTCTAGTACTAAAAGTCTTCAGATGGTTCAAAATGCTGCAGCTAGAATATTAACTAAAACAAGAAAATATGACCATATTACACCAATTCTAGCCTTTCCTTTATTAGCTTTGTAACCATGTTTAATCAGTATTTAAGATGTGCATGCTGACTTATAAAATCCTACATGCTGCATCATACCTGCCTGATTTCATTAAACATTATATTCCATCTTTAGCTCTCTGCACTCAAAATGCAGAGCTCCTGTGTGTACCCAGCAGGCAGTAAGGCCATTTCCTATTGGGCCCTGTTCACCCTGCTGCTGTCAGACAAGTCAAGTCTGTTGAGTCCTTTAAATCTAAATTTAAAACTCATCTTTTTGCCTTATCCTACAGTTAGTTGCCTTTAATTGGAGAACTTCATGCCCTTGGCAGATGAGATTATTGATTATTGCAACTGTTCTGATAACCATTACATCTCTCTAACCCTCTGTTTGTTTGTTCCACAAACACAAAAGCATCCAAGCTGTGTGCCCCTTCTCTCTTCTCTCCATATTTTTTTCTCCTATCTTCTCTTGTCTCTCAGGCATCTCTTGCTGGACCAGTACCCATCTTGGAACCGCTCTGCGACCCTGGCTATGGGTGCCATTTCCTGAGGTTTTGGATCTGTTCTCCATCCTCCTGGAGTTCAGCCTCACCTCATGTCTCTGTCTCTCTCCTCTGTAAATAATGTATTTTCTTGCCTCTTCGCCTGTGTATGTGAATGGTCTGATGGGAGTCTGCGTGCATGTGTCAATCCAGGAAATCGTGACCTTGCACTATAATGCACAATAATTAAAGACTGTGTGAAGTGAAGTGAAGTGAAGTGAAGTGAATTCAAACATTTTCTTCTAAACACATTAAATATGTCATAAATGTCTTTCTAAAAAAGGTGTAAAATGCATTTCAACCATTTAGATTTGAATTGGCTTCACAAACTGTGTTTCAAGATTTCTGTGTTCAGAATTTAGTGGGCGGGTCTGAAAATCACCACCGTGTTATAGCATAAACCCACCCCTGTTGCTGTAGAGGTATAAATACATTCAGCGCACACTACTACTACTACAGTCTACAGTTAGCCAGTTAGCTGAGTTCGCCGCCGAGTTAGCCGCTGAGCTAGCACCTGAGCTAGCAGCAGAAAGCTAGCGTCCATGTTTCGGGTAGAGGTGGTGACTTTGATTGACAGGTGACACTTGGTAGGGGGCGGGGTTTCAGTGAACTTGGCGGGCACAGCCACAGCGTTTGGGAGCAGAGAAAAAGGAGGAAATTTACGTAACCCTAACTTTGAAGCCTAATTTCATATATTTGGCGATTTTTTGGTGGAGTGGTTAACAACAGACTTTTCTGTAGTATGTCAAACTCAGAACACATATTTATTCTTACTTTACACAGACTTAAATTAAAGGTGCTCCTGGTAAAATTTTGACATCAGAATATCATAATTAATTTAATGTGTAATTGCAAAAAATACAGTGAAATATTGTGTGCGACCAGGTCAGATTCACAGCACAATGTAAACTTGCTTTATCAACAAAAATAACTCATCATTTGCAGTTAGCACGGCTCTTCAACCACTGTCATCATCATAACAACCCCCATGCTGGTTGCGAAATCCTGGAGGGGCTGGTAGTCTGTCCTCCTGCCAGGTCTCCATGGTGACAGAGGTCACATGGTTCAGGTCTTATTCTGCTCCGCTGGCACCTGGAAGCTGCTTAGCATCATCTTCATCACATTCTTCATATACATTTATATATTCATTATAGTTGTGTTTTTAATCCTGTAACTTGTGTTTCATTCTGTACACTTCTATTGCACCTCTGTCCATCCTAGGAGAAGGATCCCTCCTTTGTTCTTCTAGAGATTTCTCCCAATTTTTTCCTGTTAAAGGTTCTTTTTAGGGAGTTTTTCCTTATTCGGGTGGAGGGTCTAAGGACTAAAAAATGTTGTATTGCTGTGCAGACTGTTAAGCTCCCTGAGGCGAATTTGTGATTTATGATTATGAGCTATACAAATAAAGTTGACATGACTTCCTGAATCCTGTGGTCAAAGACGTCAGCAGAGTAAAAGGAAAGAAGAGGAACTGGTGACAAACCGATGTGAACTCTACGACAGAGAGATCTTGAACCCACATCTGTTGCCAATTACCAATGATTCAGAACAGAGCGGGAACAAATTAAAAGAAACAGCAACAATATAGCGTTTTTTCCACAGATACATTTCCATATTTGTTTCCTCCCAAACTTTTGCTTACACAGGAGGCAGCAGAAGAAAAACTTTTTAACCTACAATAACCTTTATTAATCTAAACCAGGTAGCAAAAGCTAGCACTTTCAAACAAACTGCTACCCACTGATGTTAACTCCTTTTTCAATGCGCCCACGGCTCCGACATCTAGATGTAAATTACGTTTGAGAAATGAAACAGGGCTTTGGCAGAAATGCTTAGTCAGTGTACGACTGTGATCTCCCTGATCAAAGCTGTCGTTCTCAAGGTGTCTTTAATAATTTAGTATTTTCACTTTATTTCAGGATAGCGAGATGAACCATGAGAAACAGGTGATGTCTCTAGGACTATTGTGACATTAGTGGGGTACCTTTAGGTGATATTTTAAGGAGCAGATTTTGTTTGTTTAACCCTTACAGTACATACTGTTCATATTCTGGCTCGTAATTAGTTTTTACATCAATTCACATTTATACATTTCCCCATCAGTCATTAATTCATGTTTGCTTAATCTTACTGAGAAAAAAAAGACAGTCATAATCACTATTTTATGATCCAGGAGAACATTTTTATAGAATATGAAGAATACAACATGTTTTAATGCTGATTTTTGATTTTTTTAAAATACAGTTGTACCTTTGCATATATACAAATGTGTATCAGCTGTACACAAGTTTTTTTTAAATAATGCATTTTATTTCCATTTTTGAATACTGTGGGTCATATTAGTAAAAGTCTGGCTAAAATAAATGTGAATAGTGAGTTTTTACAGCTCTCAAAAAAGGTGATGATGATGACCCTGATCATATGTGAGGGTTAAAGGCATTTACAGATAACTGAGATAAATGTTGTTGTTCTATAATATAAGCAACTTTACAAAAAAGGAATGAATACTCACTACAGGTAACCACTAGAGACTCCAGGAATGACTGCGCCAGCCTAAATATAGTGTAGTATCAACCCATACAATGTCAAGTTTCACTTCGCTTTATGTAAGATTAAACTAACAATATATTTACTTAGTGAGTTTGAGCTAGCTGTTGTTTCCAGTCTCAATGCAAATCTAAGCCAATCAGCCACTGGTTCCTACTCCATGTTTACAGCACACAACTCCTAATTCTAATCTTCTAAACTCTCATAGACAATAAATTGCCCAAAATACCAAACGGTCTGTCTGTTTATTGTCTGTCTACATTATGAATCATAGCTTCCTGCATTTGAAGAAAAACACTACATTAAGCTCAGACCTAAACGAATTATCAGGCATTTGAACACATCACGGTCATAAAAGTTATTATTTACATTTAGCTCTCAGGACTCCTGAGTCAGGAGGAAACAAAAGAAGAGGAATAATGAAAGAATCCTGTTCTTACATATCATTCAATATATCAAGAGATGGCTAGGTGATCCGTAATACAGGTATGACAGTAGTGTGGGTGATAATGAAGAGCAATAAAAGGTGATAATGGTTGACTCTGAAGAAGACAGTCTGTTAAATTTAAGTAACTTAGCATCTTAGCATAAGTTGAATACACATGATACAGATGCATTGTGTTATAGTTGACTGGAGGTTTTGCTTTCTGTGTCTCTTAACCTGAAACACATAATAATTTGTGAATCATTTACTAATCATTAAATTAATTATTTCCGGAAGACTTTATTTAAAAAAACTTTTACACAACAATACTCAGAACTTATAGTCTCAGTATTAACTTGTTTTTGTCTTTAGCATCTCTATGACTATTTTGTACTAAGAAGAGACAGGAGACAAAAGTATGGCCTGTATTTCTTGGTGGATAGATGAAAGATAAACAGTGCAGATGTCTAAATTACTTAATGTTTATCTATTTTATGTGACTTTTAACGGGTTGAGATAATATGACAGAGAGGATAAAACCAGTGGAAATATACTGACCTTGTATGCCCAAAATAATCACAAAAATGTGTTGACTGTCATCATACTTTACTTCTGCTTCTTTTCCCACAGAAGCTGAGTTTAAAGTGTCGGCTGTAGTGGTGATAAAAGTGGAAAATAACTATGAAGAGGTTTCAGTCTAGGCTGAGACATCTGCGTCACTGCTCGGAAAAGTCTCAAAAATACAGGAGAAATTTATGTTTTTTCATTCTAATTCAAATATGTGTATTTCTTCCTCCTAGACTTAACAAACCATATTAAATATCTTGCATTAGACGAGGCAACAAGGCACAATAATCAATAACTGCATGGTTTCCCTTATATCAACATGATCTGTGAAAACAAATAAGATTTTATCACAGGGATTAGGTTCTGGAGATTGTTAGCTGTATGGTTTGAAACCATTTTAATTAATTTGGTAGTTAATAAAGACTGAAAGGAAAAAGAAAGAGTGAAGGAGATAGAGAGACTGCTGCAGTATAAAGTAATTGGTATGACAAATGTCTCTGTGGGACGTCCCCTTAGGACCCCCGTCTGTCAGAGACAGATAGACCTTCTCCGAGAACCATAAAAAGCAGCACGGATAGCTGAAACTAGCCCAATTTTGCATGTGAGCCACATTTTTCTCCATTTATGCATCTCTTGTTGACCCTCTACATTTCTCAGTATTTCTCAAACACCAAAGAAGGCCAGATTTGTCACAAGATGTCGTAGCGCAGTGTTTTATATTAAATAAACACAACACTCAAGAATATTTTTACAGTGATGCTGTGTTAAAAAATACCAAAGTAAAGACATATTAACATTGATTCTGATTTTTTGCATGCTACAATCTGCTCTAAATCTAACTTCTTTCCTCAAGCCGTAATATGACCGATTCACTCAGCTTTTTGTTCCGCTATGCTTCTCAAGAAGTTTTCAATAAATTTGAGTTGAGAATCGGCACTTGGGAGTCACAACTGTGATAGGGATTGTCTAAAACACTGTCTTCATTTTTACCATAGACACTTTTTTCACAGCACACATTTTGACATGTCAGAGCAGGAAAGGCACAGTAATATTGTGTAAAATGTCCATGTAGCTGTTGCAGTTATACTGTGAATATCTATACATGTGTATATTTACATGTATATACAGCCAATAAGGTGAGGAAGCCTTTATGTTGCCAGATACATTTTTATGCACTCCTCTTTTCTTTCATCTGCACTACGGTGGCTGGATAGTAAGATGAAAATGTCCATGTTCAAAGAGATGGTAGTGAGTAAATCGACTGTAAAAGTAGAGAGAAAAAAATAGGATTTTGAAATGTAATGGGTGTATGTCCTTGGTCCATTCATAGGTATAGTAGATCTAACATTGTAGTCATCCTTATTGTATATATTTTTCTATTATTCAGAAAATACTTATCAGGGCCCACTCAGTGTCCATTTGTTCCTGGCTCCAGCCTCATAAAGAAACAGGACTTTAGACATTGCCTAAACTTCAGAACTTCCTCCAATGGAGGACTGTGAACACCTCTACAAAGCAGCTCAACACCCATTTAGACTTGCCTTTGTTTATTATGACTATATTTCTTTCTTTTATATGCTGCATGCATTTAAATGTCCATTGTAAAATTATCTTGTACAATAAAAATAAATAATGATTCTACAGCACGTTGTCAGCAGTGGACAGATGCTATGAAAATAAACTTTACATACACATTTATAGCTAAACCCTTATCAGTTATTCTTTCACACTGCACTGGTTTACTGTCCATCCCCACAATACGGAGCTACAATGTGTCCCCTCTTTGACAGAGAGCTCTAATTTACTACACACTTCAAACAGACACACACCTTTACCAACGTCCTCTGACACCGACACAAACACACACAAATACACACACACACGCCTACACATGCTTATCCACCCACAGACACAAACACACCTTATTCATTGTGACAATTACTGAGGAGGTGGTGCATGTGTGTGTGCATGCCTGCAGCACCTATCTCTGTCAAGTTGAGTTCCATCCATCACCAACTAATCATTATAGCGAGCAGGGCTTTGAGCGCAGATAGAGGTCTGCCCTGGCTGGGTCTCACTGGTAATAGCATACGATTAGTGTACATAAAAAGGCACGTAACAATAGGATGAGCTGCCTGCAAAGCCACTGTAGCACATTATCTATAAAGACTAGAGGGCAGATAACAGGAAGTTAACACACAATATGGTAAGTAACTACTTTTCCACAGTGTAATTATAGTAATCCTCTTATTCTATATAAATAAATAAAGAGTACAATAAGACATAAAAAATCATCAAAACTGTAGAATAGATGATTAGAAATACACAGCAAGGAATTCATTAAATGAAAGGACATTTTTAAAAGGCACATTTTAAAAAGAGACCCATTCGCCCCTGGTTTTCAATCTCCATCTTGGGAGACCCATCAGAGGATCTCAGGCTACTCTTAGGCTCATATGGGATCAAACATTCATTAATTTCCTCAGGGGATACTCCCATCCAGGCCTCAGAAGTGATAACGAAATATTACTCTGCCTTGCAAGATTTGTCCTTGTTGGTAGATGTGAGAATTTCATTTTATGTTTACATTCAGCCGACGCTCTTTTATAGAGCACTTATGCATTATACTGTACATGCATTATGGTGCTGTTATGCATAAGAAATGTGCTGTCAAAGCCACTGTGCTAATAAACTATTCCTGTAAGAGTAATCAAGTGTTTATAAAAGTAAATGAAAAGTAAGCAGCGAGAAGAGTTTTAACTAAACCTAGAGGGATAGATAGAAAAAGGGAACTCTTGAACTCAACTTGATCATTAGAGAGTAAACCTAAAAAGCAAGAATAGTTTTTGCCAATTATGAAATCTAAAAAAGACTAAATAACAAAAAAAACAAACAGGTAAAAACAGGAGGAGATGGGGGAAAAAAAGATAAATAACTTCAACAGTGTTTACTCTGGGGATGATAAACAACTTAACACATGAAACATACTTATTCAACAGCTCAAGGAAACAGAAACCAAAATTAAGGACAAAAATGATCAATAGGCAAATCTGGCCTTTAAGAGAAAAGAAAAAAAGTCCTGACTTAAGAAACAAAACAAGCCCCAAGCTGAAAATGCATCTTTAAACTGTTCATTATGTTGATGAGCGTAGAAGCTACTTCACTGAAATCTGGCATAAAGGTCTCATAACACCAAGAGGTCACTTGAACTCTGCAGTCTGGGTCATGGCACTTTAGAAAAGGTTGAATCCTAATTACCAGAATATTTATCTTTCTAAGATGAGTTTGATGAATATAAAAATGATGTTAATCATATGGTGTTAACAGTTATCAGCTCTCAACTCAATGCATATTAGAGATGTTTAGGCAACATGTTAGTTGTAGCTATATCTTTACAACTATTGGGTGGGTGTAAGTCTGTGAAGACATTTATGGTTCTAACACGATGAACTACCATTATTACTGACTTATGTGATCCCCTGACTTTAATTCTAGCACCACCATGATTCTTACATTTTGGGTTTTGAGTGATATCTTATAAAATATCTGTAAATTCTAAGGTTTGATGATCCCTTGACTTTTCATCTGGTGCCATTATGAGATTTCCTGTCTTTTTCCCGCTGTCAAATACTTCAAGTGATAAAAGCTTAAAACGTCCTCATAGGGAGGAAGTTGGAGTGGATATTTGGATTAACATAACATTTCTGTTTGTTTTCCCTTTTCCAAATGCAAGTAAATGTAACCAAACCATTTTCTTAACCTTAGCAAAGTACCTTTTATTTTTGTTTTCTTACACCTGCCAACTGTAGCATTATCACATTATAAAACGTATTTATCTTTTAACTGTGATTTACTGAACGGTTTTTGAAGGCACAAACAAATGATGTCCTGCCCCTTAGTGCTGATGGGGGCGTTACATCAGAAAACACATGAATGTTGTGGAGTGCATGGACCTTTTTTTGGCATTTATTTTGGAGGACATTGTCACGTTAGCATACTGACATTATCATTCGAAGCGCCAATGTGTCTAAGTGTAGCCTAACAGAGCAGCCAGCGTGGTTGTTGACTCTTGACTTCATACAAGCACTGTGTTTTCTGGTTTCACATATTTGAAACCAGAAAACATTTCAGATTATTGACAGTCATTTAAATTGCTTCAAACTGATGTAAGAGACAAATCAATGCTCTGTTAAAATGATGATAAATGAGAAAAACAAGGGGGGGGAGCAAGGGGGCAGAAGATTAAACCTTTGAAAGAGCATGCAACAAGCACACAGGGATAGAGGGAGTGAGGGTCGGATGATGAGTGTCGATCGATGTTTTGAGCCTCAAGAGGAAATGTGTCACTGGGCTTGATTGAACATTGAGGCTTCCAATCTGTGCTTACAATTAGCAGAAACAGCTGGAGGAAAGAGTGGGCGTACAAAATCAGGGATTTACTATCAAAACATACAATTCTGTCTCTCCCCGCTGAAACATCTTAATAGTCAAACTGGGAAACCGTTTTTGCTTTAAAACATTTAATTCAAAAATGCGTGTGTGGTTCACTATACCTGGATTTATACAGTATGATTGTGTGTCTATGTATGCATGGGAGTGAGCAAGAGAAATTGTAAGAGAAAGAGAGAAAAAAAGGAACAGTAAGAGAAAGAGAGGAATAAAAGAAACATTAAGAGACACAGAGAGTTCAGAACAGCCAACTGTATAGGAGAGCTGGCTTAAGGCGGACAAGTACAATTACACAACATGTCAGGATGGCTTTAGAGAGAGCAGAGAGGTTTACTGCATAAACACATGCACACACATACACAGAGGAAATGCAGGCGTGGGCACACATGCATCTGGTTTGATTGGACCTGATGAGCAGGTGCATGCACATAGACAGTGAAACACAGGTCCACAGATAGAATGTCAGAGCAGGTTTGATTGGTGGTGAGCAGAGGGCTGGTGAAGCCACTAAGGTGGAGAGAAAGGCTATAGCTCTGTCACGATGAATTAGAGGGAGAGAGGGAAAGAAGAAATGAGATTCCTGGTCAGCTGTCAACACACATACACATGCAATATATCTCAATATGTACAGTCAAAGTGCTGTCATTGAAATTTGTGGTCAACTCAAACCAAAAATGTTTGTATCACGCACTACAAAGGTGATGATCCTATTTTTGGTTACATTATAGCCAGAAAGAGAATTTGGATTTTTGTCTCATCTACTCTTTCTTAGTTTAAGGGATTTTGGGGGTTATATTTAAGGAATGTTTTAGTCATGATTTTGCTTTTATAAACAAATTCTTTACTTTTTCAAAAAAGTTAAATCCTAGTTTGAAATTACCACATAAATTGTTCCAATTAATCCAAACACAACCTGCATAGCCTGACATTCACAGTGCCTCTACTGCCTCACTTAGGTGACAAACTGAACAGGTGAGTTCATATTTGTTATAGTGGAAACATTACTGTAAGGTAGTTGCCTTGTTATAAAGTCAGCAAGCAACCTTACTGTTATCCACAGATATTCCATCCACAGTGCAGAGTCCAAAATGCTCTCACACACTCCGTCTCATACATATTGGTTTCATGATTAATCGTTCAGCTCGGCTTGCTAGTTTCCTACATCCTGACCATTTTCTTTGTGCGTTTGAATGAACACTCTTTAATTTTTACATGCTTTTCCCAAGGCAGTACTTAAGAGCGAGTGCATGCAAATGCCATTAGGAGTTTCTTAATGCTGGTTTTCTGTAAAGATGACAAAATTGCTGAATATGCTTAAAGTAACAATTTATTTAACTCTGATAGCTGTGATATATGTTGAAAGTACATAAATCACAAAGTGTAAATGTTGTAAACCATAAAATGTTTTATACTTTACACTATACTTAACCTGAATCAAGAAGTGACAGTTCTGATGTTTCATTAATATGCACATCATCAGGAGACCCAGTGATATTGCTGCTTCTTCAAGCTTTTGGTTTTACTTCAAAACCATCAGCAGCAGCAGGTGGAGGCATCAGGGAAACAACACCCAATTGCTCAGCTGGTATTCATTAAACGCGAACATGCTTTTTTAACCAGTGCTCAAGGAAAGTTCACATCTGCTAATAGCAAATGCTTTTTCAAGCAAGAGGATGTCCCAGTGCTAATATTTAATTAAAGTCATTTCAAATACCTAATCAGTGAATCAGTAAACAAAGAAGCATTTGCAATCAGCAGATATAAACTTTCATTGGCTGTTTCCCTGATACCTCTACCTCCTGCTGATGGATTTACAATAAGTGAATTTCACACTTAGTATTACATTCTGTCAAATCATTACACTTCAAACATCCCCCTCCCCCATGTTCACATGGTAGCTCAAGTTTTGAATATAAATGCCATAAATTGTGCTTGACTATGATCACTACATTTAGTCAGTTTATGTTCTATTCTTTAATATTATGTTTAACTGGAAACTTGGACTTCATAACATGATTAACAGCAATCTCTGTGTCACATCTGTCAACATCTGGTTTAGTTTACTCATCCATACTGATAACTGTGGACGATATTGAGTATTCATGCTTACACCTACTGACACACTATATTCCTGTTGCTGGTGAAGAAATATTACTTCAAAATGAAAAAAACAACTACAATAGCCCAGCATGAAAACAGTAATAACATAACTAAACACATTCCTCTCTGTTGTCTTCCTTTGGAGCAATGCAGTATGGTTTTGGATACACTCTACAGCAGCAGCAGTAGTTTGGGGATTAGAAAGCTCAACTTGTCTGATGGAAAACTGCCATGTTCAGTTCATGGACTGATTAGAAGGTTTTTTGGGTGGGAGTGAGTTTAGGGGGCTGATCTGCTTGTCTCGCCCCATGTCACAGCACTGCCTGCAGCTGCCAAAACCAAAGCACTCATCCACTCTAATGCTGCAGTGGAGGAGTTATCAAGTGGCCAACAGTATGAGTGGGAATTACAGTGCTGCTGTTGCTGCTATAGCTGTGTGTGCATGCTTTCATTAATTTCATTGTTTTCTTTTATGACTCAACTTTTTGAATTAATTTTTCACATCTATTTGTCAGGTTATTTAACACATTCAAAACATAGTTTGATCCTGTGTGGAAAAAACAACAATAACCCCAAAACAAAATATTCTTTATCAAAGCTGGAAGCCAGCAGGGTGAAATAAGAATACTTTTATCTTAAAACACAAATTAGTATTTTTCTTTTTACTTTTCTTATCTATTTTGGGGGCTCAACAACAGCCTTTTTGATTTACTGTTTTCAGTTACCTCATTGCTGTGTGCTTTTGGTTCCTATAGAGGCAGTAAAAGCTACAACTATACATTATGCTGAAGTGAGAGGAACACAAGAACCTCTCAACTGAATTTGCAGCTCTCCTGTTCTGCCCTAAAACCAAATGGGGGTATAAATCCTCTGCCTTTTGTTGTTTCGTCCAACTATCTAGTTCACTACTGGAGACCAAGTATAGAATAAAGAGTTTCTGTAGGGTTACATTCCTTCCAAGCCGGCCTCAATTTTAGTCTCTGTCTCTCTGTTTTTTTTCTGTGTTGTTTAAACTTTGAACTAAATAAATCCTCGCCTTTTCATTCCATTCAAATTTACAACTTCCAACCTTTGGGTTAGCAGACGACCCCCTCTATCTCCTTTTCATTACTTTTAATTCCTCATTGAAAACACAATATGTAAATAATGTAATATGGGACTCTCTTGTTGACTCTTTTGTTCTCTCTTTTTTTTTTTGGTAATCCCATCAGAGAATGATCCCAAGCCAGTTCTGATGTTATGCCAGCAGCACTTCCTCGCCAGTGAAAGGGCACACTCATTGCCACAAACAGCTGAGATCTGTGTCTTTTTTAGTGGACATTATCCGTGACCAGACTTTCAGCCAAAAAAGAACAGAGGGATGAGAGAGATACAGACAAAGAGATGTGTTTCAGCAGCAGCACTAACAATGTCTAATTTAGTCTCAGTAATAACATTGGCGTCCTCTCAAAGGTGGTATAATACCACTTCACTGAGAGGGAGGACAGGCAGGAGGAAAGATATAGAAAGTAAAACATTGAGAGCGTGAGAGAGTGGGAGAGTATTAAATTATTAGAAAGTGTAATTAAATTGAAAATTGTGGTGAAAAGAGAGCGTGAAAGAAGACAGATAACACGGAGAGGTAGAGCTTAATTCTGCCTCTCCATGTTTCGCTCTTTTACGTCATAAATTAAAGTAGTAATCTCAAAGATCTCTGTTTCATTTTCTTTGGCGGCGCAGTATTACAAGAAATGATAGTTGCAGGTGTGTTATTTTGGGCAGATAACAGTAATTAATTACTCTTATTTGCAAAGCTTTTATTGCATTTACAGTAACGTAATGAGTGAAAGTTAGCATCTTCATCTGGCTCACTATCCTCTGCTCCGCACAGGGAGGCCTTGTTGAAACACGAGAGCAGTGGAGAAGAGAGGATATACTGCAACCATAAATGACAGCAAAACACAGCAGAGATTGTTTAGTTATGTTATTTACCTAACTCATATGCACTTGTTTCATTTTAGCCCAGTGTGAATGTCTCTACTGGGTTTTACTGTCATTTATGGTCACACTACTTTGTCTCCTCTGCTCTGCTCTGCTCTGAGTAGCATCGAGGGGCTCAGGGCTCAGATCTCTGCTGATTTGAATGCATGCCGGGAAAGTCACAACCCCTCATTCTTAATAACCATCGTCTTTGATAGTACTGTATATGCAAGGGCTTTCATCAGTGGGCTTAATCACCACTGTGTTGCCTCATTTGAAAATATATAGGGAGTTAACATAGAATTATTTAGATGAAAATCTTCTGAGCTCTTTGAGATTGCCACTTGAACGCTTTAATGCTGCAGCCACTGTATACCAGCAGAGGCCAAGACTCAACTGCATAATGCATAACAGCTCAAACAAGTGGTTGCATGTACTGTAGAACCAACAATAACTCTATCTGCTCCCGCTTGACATGACTCCCTCAGTGTAACTAATTTGGAAACTCGTTCTCATTCAATATGGCAGCTTCTCTATTCTTAATCTGCCTTCATCTCTCGCACTCTTTAACTGACTTCTACTGAATCTCGTTTTTCCTCTTCACCACACTGCTCCCACCTGTAAAGATCAAGTTTAAAAATTTCATCAGATGTTCAGATTACATCTATAATCTGTTCATACATGGCTGACAGGCTTCCTATTACATGCTTGTGAAATGGCTGATGAATTTTTAAGATGTTCCAGTTGACTGGCACTGACTGGCAAGGTATAATCTAACAGAGCAGGAGATAAATATGGATGATCCTATTTGCTCCAAAAGCACTCCGGAGTGTTTTCCTATGTTGACGAGCAAGTTGAGAGATCATGTAGGCTCGTTCCATGCCCATAATCATCTGGCCATTGCTGCCAGACAGGAACAATAGAAATTAGACTAAAAGGGTGTCATAACTGGGTGGTGTTCTTATCTGGAAACATGGCTATACAACAGGTTGAGAGCACATAATCATTATCTTATTCACTACAGTCACACCTTTAATTATGTTTGATAATGGTGGTGTCGAAATAGGAGAAGTAGGAAAAGGTGCTTTTATTACCTGAGGTCAGTGCAATCACAGGACACACACACACACACACACACACACACACACACACACACACACACACACACACACACACACACACACACACACACATATTGATTGATGTTAAGTGTTTGCTCAGATCAAGTGTCTGATGGATAGGAGATTAGATTTAAGAATATGTTTATTAATACAATCCTCCCGGGCTAAAAGTGTGTTGAAAGCAGTAAAACATTAATCCATGTTTTTTATCTTATAAATATAAGTGTCCAAAGGCAAGAGATTAAAAAGGTTGGAACTTGAAGCTCAAGGGCAAATGAAGTCATGAGTCACTCGTGTAAATTCAAAAATTGCTTTTTTAAAAAAAAAACTTTTTCAAGTCAAGTCTATAGTCTGGACTAAAGTCAAAGTTGTTTAAGTGTACACCTTTAATAAGAGCAGATGGTATGGTACTGAAATTATTTAGAAAAGAAGACCACTCAGGGATTCAGCGCTCTTAAAAAACACACTGCCAACATTTTGTGAGATAAATAATAAAATTAGATTCCAACAACTGAAAAATTTGGCAACAGCATCAAAAATTTCAACAAAACTTAAAATGAGTCCAAGGCCAAGTTTAGCTCCAAGTAAATGGGTTGATAAAAACAGGAGCAAAAAGTGAAATGTTTTTACCGAGCCACAAATTCAGACAACCACTTGTGTTAATAGCAGCAATTAATTTATAGACTAAAGTGCCACTTTTCCAGATGAACTTAACTTAATCTATGCTCACGTTGATGTCCTCAACAAAGAGCCAGCTGTAAAGTCTACTTGAAAATGAAAACATCTACATCAGCATTTAATAAAACTTCACTCTGAAACTGGTTACTGGACTTCCTCACAAACAGACCCAGACTGTTCGTATTGGTAGTCACACCTTCTCCACCTCCCTCCACTCTAGTGTTCAACACTGCAGCCCCACTAGTGTTGAGTGCTCAACCTCTTCCTATTTACACTCTACACCCATGACTGCAACCACCGACATGGAGACAACTCGTTGTGAAGTTTGCGGATGACACCACCACCATTAGCTGGATTTCAAACAACGATGAGAGTTTAAAAACGGTATCTTGCAGAATGGTGCATAGAGAACAACCTACTGCTCACCATCAAAACCAAGGAGTTGATTTGCTGATTGTAGAAAAAAGTAGGCAAAGACACACACCCCCATCTACATCAGTGGAGCTGAGGTGAACAGTTTTAGGTTCCTGGGAATCAGCATCACACACATCTCCACCCTAGTAAAGAAAGCCCGGAAACTGCTGTATTTCTTAGGGAAACTTAAGAAGGCAAAATCCCATGCCAAGTTCTTGTTAACTTTTACAGAAGAGCAACAGAAAACATCCTGACTGGAAACATAAGAAATTGGCATGGGATGTGCAAAGTCCCAGACAGGAAGGCTCTGCAGTAGGTGATAAAAGCCTCTCAGAACATTGTTGGTACCCATCTACAAAGCATCAGTGATATCAAGGAGGTGAGGTGTCTGCACCAGAGCCTAAAGGATACTAAAAGACAACACCCACCCAGCCTGTTCACCCTGCAGCCATCTGGTAAGAGATACAGAGGTATCACAAGACTACAGAGCAGCTTCTTTCTGCAGGTTGTGTGACTACTGAATTCATCCTGTGCGCTCCAATGTAAAAAACGTTTTATTTTTATGATTTATGATTTATTAATCCAAGTCTATAATTTCTGTTTTGTGAGTAGCATAAAGGGACAAACTACATTTCTTCATAAAACCTTGTGTTGTCTGAGTGCCCACATAAATTATTATCTTGGCACAACTCATGTAGTAGAGATGAGGGGAATGTAAAAAGTCAGTATGGGGATTCCCCAACTTCATGTGTGTCATGCTATGTGTGTGTCTGCATTTAACAATTCAATTGTGCACTTATGAATATATTTATGCACATGTGGCTGCATCATGTAACAGTTTATAAGCAAGGCTGAATCTTAGTTCTCACTGGGAACTGAATGCGTGTGAAGAGCACAGCAGGAGAAGATGACATTTTATGATCATTTTAAACTTTTATACCAACAACTCACACAGATTTCCTGTGGGCCTGTATGTTTATAGGTTAATGGGAAGAGCACAGCGGCAACACTGCCAGGACTAGGAGCTTGATCCCAACTGGGATACCACATGTTTAATAATGTATGATTTATACGGTACAATAATGCACTTGAGTAAAAACATCACTTGGCATATGGTAATACGGTCTCAGTCAGCATACATCTGTCTGAGGCATTATATTGTAAATGTTTCTTTTTTCAGGGTTTCAAGTAGCAGTTTTTTTTCTCAGTTAACAAAGACATACACATGCACTGTTTTCGAAGATTATTTTCATAGTATGTGAACATTTGAATGTAGTATTAAATGTTGAATTGGTTAAATTAAATGTAACCATTTTGAGTTTGATATAATGCCTATAGGTAGCAACAGTACTTGATAAGAAGTGAGTCTGACTGTTTTGTTATTTGATATAATGTCTACAACTATAGATGAATGTGGTATGGTGTGAATGTCACCTATTTGGTAGTTGAGCTGCTTAGAAAGCCACTATTGCTATTTATGGTCTTTTGAATGTGGAGGTTTGACACCATAAATTGTTGATTTGGCTGACAGCTGTTGGTGGCATTGCACTTTAAGATAGTTCCATGTTGGTTACGATATTTGCTGCTTGGTTACGTATAGGCAATTAAAAGATCCTAGTGTTGATTGAATATTGAAGAACTTAACAGTGACACAATCTGTTGACTCTTCTATATTTAACCCAGATCAAGATATATAAATAAATATATATGTGTATATATATATATATATATATATATATATATATATATATATATAGTGTGACAGTGTGCATCCATCCTCCAGCTGCTTTCCAGCGAAATTCAACCTCTGCTGATCAGGAGGAATGTATAGATTGCCTATACGCAACCAAGCAGCAACTTCCCCTGTTAACAATTGGCATGACATCAACTGAGCATTGGGTGTCTTGCTCAAGGGCTCCACAATGACATCTAAGAGCATGCCTGATTCAGTTGGCGTTTGACATGAATGTGTTCACACATATGGGTAATGTGTGAGACTGTGTGTACTCATTCCTTTGTGGTTTGTGTGTATGTGGGACTGTGTCCCATTGTCTGGAAGTGAGTGCCAAGTATGACAGCATAAAACAATGTGTGTGTGTGTGTGTGTGTGTGTATTTATGGCACATAGTTTGGCACCCAATAACAATTTGCTTAAATAATTGTTGGTTCCAAGGGGCCTGGATAATTGTTAATGTCTCTTCCTATGGACAGGGCATGCACACATACATAAACATCACACACACACACACACACACACACACACACACACACGCTTCACTGAATAGCAGTGCCTCAACGCTGCTCATTAGCTGCTCAGGCGTGACAGTGAAGAACTGGGTTACTGCTCACATATACATACTGCACAAGCATATACACACACACACATCTATAGGCACAGACATGCAAACACCAGTCATGACCTGTTATAAAACAGATGAATGTGGAGAGAAAAGGAGGCAAAGCAGAGCCTTGACAATATGGAAGCGCTCCGGGGCTTTTCACCTTTTTATTGCTAATGAGGATTGTGAGGAAGTAAAGAGAGAGCATGAAAGAGATGCAGAAAGAGTGACTTAATGGAGGGAAAAAAATCATCTTCCAACTGATGAGATTAAATGATGCTAATTTGGCTCCATTTCATATTTCTGAAAGATCAATTTGACATAGAGAGGTGGAAGGAGAGGATTAATGCTCTAATTAATCTCTTAATTTCCATATGAGGTTAACAATGAACAGGATGTGTAGCCAGAACAGTAAAAGCCTGTGAAGGTGAAGGCGCCTCTATTACCCGAGGTCAAAGTGATATATGAAGCAGGACCAACAGACATATGAGCCGTAAAATCAGGCGATCATCAGTGTGTAGCGGTGGGCTATTTTTCTAGATTTACCAGCGTCTACAGTGGAGATTAAACTCATCTTGTTATCAAGAGGGATGAGGTGTGTTGTTGAAACTATTGCTCAGATCCATCTTGGTTTAAATGGCACACCGATAAAGCGCATAATTTTTAACCCATTAGATTTAATGGCCTACTGATATATCTCACACAGCATGTATGAGACAAACAATGACACTCAAATACATCAATATATTCCTCTTAACACAATCTTAGGAGTTGCATATTAAGAGCATTTTTGTTTCATGACAAATTTGTGTACATGAATCCTTTATTAGCAATTACACTGTAGTCTATAAGCCATTTAAGCCATTTATTGCCACCATGCACACAAGTAGAGAAGAAAACACAAGAATTTTTAAAGTTACCAATTACAGTAGGTACCTAAGAAAACAGTGACTATTAGTGCTCTGAGGGGGTGGGAGGGTACTTCTGTTGAAATTAGTACATCAGAGCAAACATTACATTTAACAATTACACAATGAAAGAATTTCCAAATATACTAAATTAGGTTATTAGGATTCTAAATGGTGCATCGTCTTAATTAATGTCTGCAAAGGATGAACACTTACACACAGTGAATATATATATGAAGAGGATTGTGCATGGTTATATTGTGGACTTGTATTTGCCTCATTGAGGCTCTGCTTTTGATGTGTTCTCAGCCCAGAGGAGCTATTGACTTTTTTTTGTTTCTTTCTTGTTTTTCCAAGCCTGCTTTTACCTCCACACCTGCCCTGCATTCAGTCTCATTAGTCCTGCCCCACTCCCTCTGTCTTCCCCAGCCATCACTTCTCAGTCTACCCTTGTGTCTTGCCATCTGGTCTTGTTGTTTCATTAGTTCAGTTTGTATTAGAACAACTTGGTTGGTTTTTAGTCCGGTTTTTAGACATTATTATTCAGCTTTGCTCTACCTGCAGTCTTGTGTATTTGGGTCCACCTGCTCTGCTCCACCTAACAATGAAGAAAGTAATAAACTCACTTTAGTCACACACAACTATATGTGTGTATTTAAAACACAAGTAAAGAGGATCTTAACATGTGGTTAGTGTTGCTGCAAGCCGCAAAAAATGGAAATGAACAATATATATAGAGTAGGCCATGGTTAGGCATGAGTGAGCACAGGTAAGAAAGTGTGGATTGCTGAATGGTAACACTCTGTTCTACACACACCTTTCAAATAATTTAATTTAGTCCCATTCGGGATTTTCTGCTTGTCCTTGCTCAATTTAATTCTAAATCCCTTCAAGTAAATTGGTAAGTTACGCATCAAAAGCAGTGGAGAGAGTAATAATCAAAGATTGAAGGCAAATTCATTGAAGTTCCAGTCTGTCCAGCTGTAATAAATCTTCTCATTTGAAATCTATGTAGAAAATCCTACATACATTTCCTACTTGGGTTGTTTTATAAATGTGACTTATGAGACAGGATTTCCACTGACAAATAGGGTGTGAAATCAGATCTGTAGAGTTCATTGTAGCATCACATGGCATAATGGTGCTTAGTCCTGGGAATTTGAAGCTACTGTCACAAGCAGAATGGAGGAATTAAAGGTCATCAGTTCAAATCCATGACCTCAGACGATATGTGTAGAGACTGAATGCCTTGATTCCTCATGCATGCTCTTTCCGGAAATACCTAACCAGGGACTTATCTCTCCTTCAAAGAGAAGAAATGTGATACAATACAGTATAGCACAGTATATACTGTAGATGTCATGTTACCATAGATAAGTGAGAGCTTTAGATTTGATTTATTGTTTACTCTCAGATCAATCTACCACAGAATACAAGATGAGCACATCATAGTATGAAAGATGAAAAACACTTAATTTAATTCATGTTAGCTTTAAAATAAATGTGTTATGTGCATTAAAAATGTAATAGTTGAAAGAATTGTATATGTTAGGTCTCTCATACTTAATTGTCACACCTGGATCCTTTGAAGACATTTCCAATAAGAAACCAGTGAGATGTATGGCTTTGTGATTCATGTTTGTGTCTAACTTCACACCTGACTGTCTTTGTATGTATTATTAATGCCATTTAGGAAATATTTAGGGTCCAAAGTTAGTATCTGTTTTCACAAGAGGCCAGATACTTTGCCACCCAGAATGATATATTGACAGCTCAATAGCCATGTCCGTATTTGGTGAATTCACACCTCACTATTTACCTCCGAGGGCAATGTTCTTCATCATCAGTGTCATTTTATTTATTTAACTACTTGGAAAACACTTTGAGGAAGAGCCCTCATTTACAATGGTGCTGAAGTCCAGGCATAATAAGAGCAGACACACTATGATGTGGCATTAAAGGAGAAAAACACTGCTACAAGGTAAAATTAACAATGCTTAAAGGTAAAACGTGGAGGAAGTGATGAGACAAACAAATAAAACAATAAGAACAATAAAAGCAGTTACAATTACAATCAATAAAATTAGGATTTTTTTTTTTTTAAGCATGTTCAATGTGCTTCTCTCTCCTATCCTCTCTCTCCTCTCTACCCCAACCAGTTGAGGCAGATGGCCGCCCACTCTGAGCCTGGTTCGATCTGAGGTTTCTTCCTGTTAAAAGGGAGTTTTTTGTTGCCGCTGTCGCCAAGTGCAGTGCTTGCTCATGTGGGAATGTTGGGTCTCTTTAAAATTAAAACCTGAAGAGTACGGTTTAGAACCTGCTCTATGTGGAAAGTGCCTTGACATGACTTTGTTGTGATTTGGCGCTATACAGATAAAGATTGATTGATTGATGAGTATGTGGGTGACAGTGACAGAGAGCGGATCTTCCTAACTCTTAAAATAAGAACATTTTCTAGAGTCTCAACAATCAGCTCCGGACTGTAAGCAGTGTGTACATGTCTCCATGCCTCATTCACTCCTCCCTCGGGTTATTACTATGAAATATCAATGTATTAATATTTGACCAGTCTGGTTAGATAAATGTTTGGAGGAATCCCTTTCAGGCTTTTTAGTGGCTCCAAGCATGGCTGCATGTCACAAGCCCTTGATGTTGTGGGCTTAAATCCTGCATACAATGATTCTGGCGCGTCATCATGTTCTTTCCGTGAAGCAAAAATATTACAAAAGAAAAGGACAAAAAAAAACTCCTTCAAAGAAATTTCCAACCTGATTCCCTGGTTGACTGAACCACTGGTAAGGGCTCACTGTGTCACTGTTATATAAGGTTATACAGTATGTTATGACAGAGAGGAAACCCACAGATAAACAGGATACATGGATTTAAATGAGAAGGAGTAATATTCACAGTTTCTATTGTTATAATAGAAAAATGTGCCACATTCCTTTACACAGGGGTAGATATAATGGAAATACACAATTACAAACATGCACACCGAAAATGGGCCTGTGATGTTCTTCATAATAAAATAACAATTTTACTGTTTGATTTGGATTCATTCACATCAGCAAAAAAAGCTCTAAAAACCACACTGTATGCTACGTGGCCAACAACAAACTGCAAAGTTCTGAGTAAATATTGGACATGCATTGATCAGGTAGCCAGAAATACAACTCCAATTCAATGTAAATGTTGCTTTGTGTTTGCTGGATGTGTACAGTAAATATTCACAATTCACTTTATCAACGTAATATTTACAGCTTGTTCCGTTGCACCCAAGTGGTCAAAAAAACAATAAATAAAACCATTCGTAACTGAAAGTAATGTGGTGTTATCCAAAACTGTGAGTGGGTTACAATAACTGAGCAAAGTGGATCATGAATACACGCACACACAATGGATAGTTTGTTCGAGTAGACGGCGTCTGTGCAGAGAGGAGGTTGATGTCCTCCAGCATTACCAATGATCAACAACTAATTAGGAGGAGTTGTTCACAGTCTGTTACTAGGAGTGATGCCAGGCAATCTCAACACCCCTTAAATTCCTCTCTACTCTCGACTTTAGACAGACACAAAACAATTTCTACTACTTGCCAATTATATCTGGGCCGTTGGGCTTCCCAACCCTCGTAAATAGTATGACATGAGATCTTTGTAGCAAGGTCAGAAATAATTCTTCCATTGGTGATCTTATTGATCGTAGTGCAGTAAATTGCTATATTGCTGCAACTAACTGCATCACAGGATTTCAGGAGCTGGATACTGAAAATCCTCAGTGCATAAGCATGACCTCGGGTCAATATTTGAATATCCTGTCTTTTGCATGCTTAACTTGCAGAAAACGTCTCACTTGAGCTTGACAGTGTGGTTATTTTGTCACTTGCATAGTATCTGTATTTACCTCCGCCTAATAGGAAAGTGTCTGTGGAAGGTGAGGAAGACAGGACTGACCACAAAGAGACTCACTAGAGAGGGGAGGTGTATGAGGGAAGTTATCTAATATTACACATGAAAAATAGTTCAGTCAAAAGGGGGCGAGGCTACTTTTGTTAGCTTTCTTCTCCTTTCATCCCTCGTTCACCATCTATCTAATTAGCTAAAGTCCAGTGGGCGGATATGTCACACAGGATGTACACAAGCACATATGTGTACACACACAACACACACACACACACACACACATACACACACACACACACACTATGTAGCAGACACAGATATATCAGCACTATTAAAACTTTCACCATCCAGCCCCACCTACCTCATTTATCTCTCTCTGTCTTGTTAGACTGCTACTCGCTCTCATTGTCCCCCCTCCCTCTACCTCCCTCTCCCGCTACTGATTTATGGAGATTCTTAAAAACGCCCCCTTGAGTCCTTCACACCAGAAATGCCCCTCCAGTGCTCCTCTGTCAAAGCAGAGCAGAGACAGCGAGAGCCCAGTACTTTCATAAAATCCATGCATCCATGATAGATGAGAGTTTCACTGGGAAGTGGGGCAAATTAGAAATTAATATGTTTCTGGTGGCGACATCAGAGACTTCTGAAATCTATGTAGCAGTTGGGGGGTTAACTGCTCTGTCTGTCTCTCTTCCCCTTATCCCCCTCCTGCTAACTTGCTCGTGTTCACATTGTTGGCTGGTGCAGCGGGATGTCAGCCAACCAGCTACAATATCTAACTGGCAACAAGTAGCTTTTTGATAAACAGTCAAGAACTCCACACTGATGTAACAAACGCTAGATAGATATATGTAGCGTTTCATTATCGTGAACTCTGTATTATGTCTCCTGTATCCTGTCCAAGACTTGTCAATGCTGAGAGAAACTCAATAAATACAAAGATTGAATTTAAAGGATAGGTTCCATGATATGATACTCTCATGCCACACATAAGTTGACAACCTTATTTGGCCTCTTGCAAAAACATTTGGTTATCCTTATCCAAAAACTCTTTTACCTCCTTCAGTGAGTTTTGTTCATATCTTCCAAGTCAGATTCAACAAACCCTCATAACTCCCCAAACTTGTTGCAAATTGCTCATTTCAGTTATGAATGCCACCTGTTCCTGAGTAGGTCCACATTTGTGATATTTGATCATTAGCATAATCAATGCACCAAACTTTGCAATATAAGGTTACATGTTCCACTCATTTGTGGGCGAGTTTCTTTTACAAAAATGTTAAAGAGTAAAAAACAAGGATTTCATACTTCAGAGCTACGAGTCCTGCTGTCAGAAATCAGCAAGACATAACACATTTAGGGGCGTCAGTTGTAGGGGGCTCGAAAACATTTAGAAAATATTTATTACGGCTGAAAACAACATGTCATCAGCACAGCCAGACAGGTATTTTTCCCTTTGCGAAAAAAGACAGAAAATAGTTGTGCATGACTACTATGACAGGTCTGGACCACTCATGAATTTTGTTTGTACCTGAAACAAAATTCTAAGTGCAAGAAAAATGATCAATGCCACATATTTTCTTGGGCTTGTCTGTATAAATGGTTCTTCTATGAGGCCCATCATTTGCTCTAATCATTTCTCCTGTCTATGTAGTGTTTCCTTCTTAGATTGACTTCGTCATAACAAGTGGTGGCAAAATACAAAATCCTTGTATTTGTGCAAAAATATATTCCTGAAGCTGCTGTAATCAATAATGTTATAATTGATCAAATGACTGTAGAAGAAGTAGCTTATAGTGATGAACCCACAAAGATTTTTCACCTAACTCTACTGTTTCCCTCAGATCTGCAAAGCTTTAGGCATCTTTCAGCTCAGTGCTTTGGTTTAATGTCTCACAACTTTACTGTGTTGTTTCACTCTTACTGCCCTCATCAGCTTGGTTTTCAGCAAAAAAGCTATGAAAATCCTCTGTATGCTACCTGTCTAGTACATAATGACAAGAAGACAACGTTAGTGATTAGCTAATGAACATACGCAGTTAGCAGCTAAAGAGCCAGACACTTCCCTCAAGAGTTGGTAGAGCCCAGAAAAGAGTTGGTTCTCCAACAATGGGATCGATTGTTTATGTAACTGCATAAAAAACAACATATATGCATGTTCAAGAAGTCAGGTGACATTATTATAGAACGACAAAGTCCACATAGGGAAGAGTAGTAGCAGTGGATAGATGGGTCAACATCGCATCTGACTAACACAGCAGATTGTTGTTTGTTTCCTGTTTTCAACCATAAGTCAAATATTGCCTTTTTAAACCATGACTGTTCCCTAACCTTAACAATGTGGTCCATATTGTAACCCAAACCACAACATTTCCCAAACCTTAAAAAAAGTACTTATTTTAACCCAAACCATGATCTTTTCAAAGAAGGCAACAGCCCACTCTTGTTATGTGGGGACCCACTAAACATTGCCCCATGACCCACTTTGAACCTCACACTCAAGATTCAGTACATTGTGCCTACCATTATAATTGCTTACAGGATTTCTCTCGTTCAAGTGAAACTGTCAGAATTACCAGATGTTTTCCTCTGACTCGCTCTTCAAAGTGTTTCCCTTTTGTCATTTCACCACTGTCTGAGTCGATTGTGTGTGATATTATTTCGAATCAATTCAAATTGAATCCTGAAATGTCAGATGAAAGACGATCATGTCAGGGGAAAATGATAAAAGTGTCTCTGTGTCAGTCTCTTCACATCAATGGGAGAGACTGTTTCCCCTTTTTCCATTCTGTAGTCTGTAGTCTGTCAAAAAACCACCAGTGAAAATTAAAAATTGCTTCTGTCATGGCACAGATGATTCTAAGGACTTCAATAGAAGAGGTTATTTTGATTCGGGTAGGTTATGTGCTCTATAAGGTATGCAGTCCGTATTTAAAAGTGGCTGTAACACTGACTGAATTAAAGTAGACAGATACAGTAAATGAACTGCCAGAATTATCAGAGGTCTTCGTGATTTTTTAGAGCAAAACTTTGAAAACTCCATAGTTTTAAATGGGAATGTGTTGAGGTTAGACGGGTAATGAGGCAACCTGGTGCTGCTGTGATGAGTCATAACTTTCTCTTTCCATAAATATAGAACACCTACATGAAGCCTTTGTAAGTGGAAACAAAGGGCAAAGAGCAGAGGAAGCTTGAACACCTTTGTCGGACAGCATCACAGTGTGCATGCTTTGTGTTTTTAATGTATGTGTATTTCAATTGTACAGATACCACATGTTCTTGATTGTATTCATTTTCTTTCTAATAAACACTGAGTAGTCTAACAGAGGTGTAATTGAATAATAACAACAAAATGTAGGTCACAAGTACATTTTTGTAGGTCTCTACAGTATTGAATGCTCAGTTTGGGGTGAGGAGATTAAGTTTGTATTACAGTTCAGTGAGAGGTAAAGCATTTGGTGGTTAGTGTTAGGGGTTAAGGAATTAACCAAAGTCACCTGAATTCCTTTACAAGTCTAAAATTACAAGGACTGTGAGAACTAGAGAACAGAGAAAGAGACAGAGAAAGAGACAGAGACAGATTAGACACGGAAAATCAGACTGGGTCTCTTCACTTTGCAACTTCAGCACACATTCCGATCAGATGAGTGGGCCTATCATACATTTTGTATAAGTGGAAATGTATTATGAAGGAAATTGAAAAATTGACACATGGGATGAAATACTTTTTGAGAAAAATGTTCAGTATTCTGTCGAGCTCTCATTGCAGTAGTTATTAAATGTGTTGCATTTGAAGATCTCGCAGGGCCCTCTCAAATACCCACAACATCAAATGGTTCTTTGGATTAAAGCACCATTATTGAAAACGGTGCCTTTAAATTAATTGCTTTTAAATCAAAATTGTGATTTGTAAGAGTGCAAATGGTAAATGTTTCTCTATTATTGCAACACACTACTATACCATAATAACTACTCATGTCTGATTAATATGTGCTCATAATCTATGAATTTGTAAATATTATGACTTTCAAAAGTTTAACTGCTGGACGCAAGATGTCCCGTACTTCACTGAACAGTCTGTTCTCATTGTATGTGTACTGGAGGCTTCAAATTTCCACATCACACTTGTATCAACTGCATACTGGCACTTGATTGGCTATAAACTTGTTGTGATGTACAAATCATGCTGGTTGGCATACCCTTTAAACTCAGATTTAAGGAGAGCACAGAGAAAAGTTCCACCTTCAGTAGATGAATGTGAAAACAGACTTTGCATCTCTCTGTATTCGGCACATATTTCATTCTGCATGTGAAGCTCAAACATCTAAGGAACAAGAAGAAAAACACATTTTTGACTGGAGGGGGACTTTAAAGATTAGTCAATCTCCACCATGAGTTACTCTCGTGGGAAACACATCACCAGCAGTTCTATGCTGACAACTGCAAACAGCAGTTCATTTTCTATTCCTTTTTTAAATGTTGTTTTCTAGATTGAGAGAAGAATGTGTATAATATAACCAATAACTCCAGACTTGATGTTTTAGCATATGAAAGCAAACACATATCACGCATATTCTTCTAGGCTTGCAGCTAATAATGGGTTTTTTTTTTTTTTTTACAATCCTTCCAACCGAAAAACCTGCAAAATAGAAAAAGCTGGGTTGTCAAGCATAGTAATGGTGTGAGAAAACATGTGACGGGATGACTGCACTAAGTGAGATGGTGTATATTGAGAAGAAAGACAGACTGAGCACTGATCCTTGAGGAACCCCTGTGGATAAGCCTTGTAGTTTGGACACTTCACCCCTTCAAGGTACAGTAAAAGATCTTACTGAGAGGTAGAACATCAACCAGCGGAAAGTAAATTCTAAATGTGTGACTTATTTTGAGCACCCACCATGGTCTTGTCTGAGGAGATTTGTGCTTTAGGGCGTTCAGTTTTGTTTTATTCAGATTTTCCATTAAGAACATTTTGTTTTAAGCCTAAATTAATATTACCACAGTTAACCGTAGACTGTAAATGAACTGTGCTACCCAAGTTAGTAGCTAGCATTAGGGTCACCTCCAGCCTCTGGTCACTTCTGGCTACAAAACATCCAAGATGGTGATGGTCAAAATGCTGAATTCAAGCCTTCACAATGGGAGTCCACAAACCGATAGGTAACGTCATGGTAGCTATGCCCCTAACTTTTTTTTTTACTCTTCACAGTCTATGCTCTAAGGTGGGTGTTAATGTTTCATCAGTGGAGTAATTTAAAAACAAATCTTCAAAAAACTATAATTACCACATTAAAATCATAAAAATAACATATACTCCTTCTTCCTCATTAGAAATTCCAGTCTATAGACAATCTTTTAAAATTTGAATATTGAATATTGGACCCAGATTGGCTTTCAAACTAGTTGCGGTGCCACAATCATGCTCATAGTCCCACCCATAAAAAAACAGATTCACATAGAAACTTTCCCCCTTCAGCAGATGAATTTGAAAACAGCCTTTTAGTGTCAAACTCTGCACATCTACCATCCTTCACAGTGAAGTTTAAACATCCAACCAGCGTAACAAGAAGGAAAACATTTTTATGAGTGGAGGGGATTTTAAAGAGCTTTTTAAAATGTCTATTAATCTGCAGTATATTCTTTCTAAAACATTTATCCACTAAGTAATACAAAGTTACACATCCCTGTCTGTCTTGACTGAAACAATTAAAAAGGAATCAAAGGCTTTTTAAAAAAAAAATCTTGACATAATTATTTAGATCCACTGATTCTGCATAGAAGAAACAAGTTTAAAAAGTGTGCCAATCATCTGAAGTCTCATTCACAATCTCACTGATTGTGGCCATTTGCAGCCTAAACAAATATTACTTGCCAGCTGCTCTTCTGCTACAGTTTAAACAAAGATTATAATGTTTACACTATACACAGAGACCTGCAAGTTACTAAAGTAATTTTCATATCCCGATTCCTCAAGTCAAGTTATGAATGCAATAATGATTGAGTCGGTAAATAAAATTAAACCTACATTAATTACTTCATATTAGTTTTGTTGTAAGAAACCACTCATTTAACTTTGATGAATCTCTTTTACACCTGCTAAAATTGACACATCTGAGTTAAAATAAAAGCATGAACACGCTGTGGATTTTCCACTCTTTCGCTCTGGATGTGAATGAGAGCTGAACACATTTTTTAAGCTTCCATAAACAAAACAAGAGCACCCTTTGGTGATTTCTCTATAATTTCCAGTGGTACATAACATTTTAGCCAAACTACCCTTTATAATTTCATTACACGCGTCAATGCAGCAACTATGTTTTGGGACTCACCTATTATCAGCCACAGGAGCGTTTGTTTCTGCAGTGCTGCCCCGGTCTGCGATCTCATCCTGTCGCTCTCAAAAGGATCCACTGACTGAAGTAAAAACTCAAAGAGTAATAGGTGACATCATAAGTGACAGCTGGTGGAGAAATCCATGTAATGTGACCGTCCGGTAAGTCACAACAGAAGCCTCTGCTGGATCACCTTGCGCAAAACTGCTCGGGGGGTAGAGAGGGAGGGAGCCAAGTGTCGTCCGTGTCCCCGCTTTACCTCAACTCCCCAGAATCTTCCTGTCACCGATCTTCTGCCATCCAGACATCACATATATCGTCTCGTAAAGTTGTGGTTATCTTCCCTGCCGGCAGCCCGGAGGTTTGGCTAAATCCGGTGCGCGCGTTTTGTGGAGTGTGCAGTGTTGGAAACTGTGCTGTGCGCAACGGGACGCACCAGCCTGGGACCGGTGGAGCTGAGAGGCTGTGTGAGCGCTCTCCGCCTCTCTGCGGGAAGACACGACTGTAGAGGAGCGGAGGGGACACTGGGGTAACCCAAACATAGCTATTACAGCGTAGGGAGGGGAAGTGGGGGTAATTTGGATGAGGGAGGAGGCAGTGGACTCCTTATGGTAGATTTTCCATTGGCTAATCGGATACCTCGACGGCCAAAACAGTATGGCAATAAACTTTAAACAAACAAACAGTAACTAAAGTTATTTAGTTGTTTAAATTAAATACAATGCCGGAAATTGCTCTGCAACGGTTTATAATACGATAAGGGTCAAACGCTAATGATTGTGATATTTAGGAACAGTTGTGGCCATAGTAGATAAAATGTATAGAAATAAAGTAGTCAGTATATACTTTGAAAAATATATGATATATGAAGGAACAAACGGTTCCACAACTTTCCATAAATTAGGCCACTTGTTTAAGAGTACCGTACCACTTTAGAGGAAACATCATTTCCTTGTAGGCTAATGTTAAGTCCGAGGAGCTTGACATCTTCGAGGTGTGACGGTGGAGAGGGAGCGTGTTTGCTGTGGATCTCGGGACAGGTGCAGTGTGCATATTCTGCGATGATTAGGCTGGAGGGTTCCGAGCTGTGGGACATTGCCATCTAGTGGTCATGAGGAGACCTACAGCGCGAGAATATAAAGTTGATTGCATGAACCTTAAAACGTTTACCAAGCAGGTACAGTGTGTTTGTTTGCCAAATTCCAGATATTCATGTATCTCTGATGGATCATTCTATTTAGTAGACTGAAGGCACAATACCTTTGTAAAATTGTTCAATATTTATATGTTCTGATATTTTGTCAGCTTTAAACAAAACTTTGACTGACACATTTGGGATCTTTGGACACTTTGGGATCTCCAGTCAAAATGGGTTATGTGATATGGAGTTGTTTTTTTTGTCTGCACAGCACAATTTGTAATGACTGCAGGTCAGAGGGGATGAACATGCTTAAGATAAAAGTTGGGGGAAACAACAACAAGTGGCATTAATTTAATATTAACTTTGCTTTTGTGGATGATTACAGAGATAATCTAGACGGATGGAGACTTACTGTGGTGCTTTGAATAAATGTGATCATTTATTTAGTATGATCCCTATTAGTTGCCACCAGGTAGCAACTATTCTCCTATGTGGGTGGACAAATTTCCTTTGTCCACCCACATATCTAGAGATAAATACACAGACATGAATGTCAACACTATATTTAATAATATGCTACCATCCAACAAAAACAAGCATGTTTGATGTTAAGAAGAAAACTCTAAATTAATACTGTATTTTATTGTATTAAAATCAATCTAAATGAATTTGAATATTTTTCATCTTTTAGTTCAAAGGCTAATCTAGCTGGAAATATTGACACATGATGTGCTTTGTGAAGTGTTTAAAATGTGTCTCTGTGGCAGCAATTTTCTTTGAACCCAATTTGAAAGGGCACATTCACATTTATGAAAAGGCCTAAAAATGACTCATCTACGTGGGTAGATTAGTTGGGACTATAGCTTCAGCTGAATCTTTGTTGACTTCTCTTCTCTCCTCTGCCAAATACTTTTCTATAGCCTTGTGATGTTACATCAGAGCATCAGAAAAACTCATAGACAACAAAAACTCACAAATAAGGTCAGTCAGAAGGATCACTGGTAAGAAGAACTGAACAGAGTATTACAGATAGTCAACGAAACAGCCAGTGGTAGTTTTACAAACAACTACAGAGAATGCTTTAAATGCGAAATACAATCCATAGCAAATACAAGGAACTAAAGATAACTCGGATTGATCTGTTTGGATTAAAAAAATCTCAAAAGGTCCAGAGAAAGAGTAGGCCTACCACAAATTTATGTTCTCAAAAATGTTTCCAGAAGAAATAAAGACATTTCTAGTACGGGACTGTTTTCCTCCTGTGCTAATGATGAGGATGCAAGAGGACCAGGGATCTAAATCTGAATGTTTTACCATGTCTATTACATGAATTAATTCTTACAGTGTAGTACAATTATCTCAATTTCTTTTATACATTTCATGAAACATTTTAGAAGTTCTCAGCATTTCCCAAAACAGTGCATATGTGAAGCAAAATACTTTAGTTAAACTGCAAAAGGCTTTAACTCACCCAAAACCTTTGATTCATATTGCAAAACTGAGTTTAAATTACATAAGCAACCATCCTCTGTATTCTCCTGCTATTACATCATCACAAGCAGCATCCATTACAGCAATCAAAGACATTTGATTTTGTGGTCGATGATCGTATGCTTTACACCTCCACTTTACACCTCCGTTTCCCTGCATCCAGTGTTCATCTGAGCAGCCGCCTCTATGTTGACAAAGTGTAATAACTCTGTTACCCCCAAGCTCTATAAGTGTGTATTTTAAAGTAATCATACTCATGACATACATCTGTAAGCTAACTGGACAGCACGTGCCATTGGTTGATCTAAGACGAGAGAAATTCCCCATTCGTAAGTGAAGTTCGAGTTTCACTTGACAATCAGTTTAGCAGGTGTACAAACACTCAATATCAATGCACTTTATGAAACATAGGCTTGGCAGATTTTGACATAGAGATTGACTATTCTGTATGTGGTGACTTACACAATAAAATAATCGTTCCATCTTTTTGAGAGTAAAAGTATTCAATTGAGAATAAACAAACTATGTTGATCACAAAGACATATACAACCAATAATTGTTAAGAATTGTAGACAATTGTACTTCATCATTTCCCTAAATGTGCTAAAACATTTACAGATGGCAACAAAGAAAGATAAATGCTCTTTCCTTTGTGCAAAAGTAATGTTACTGTTTTGAAGACATCAACTCTCATTTGAGAATTGAGCCAAAGCAACTGAGAAAACTTAAATAAAAACTGCAAAAACAATTTTTGGAATTTGTTATTATATAAGATAAGAGATGACAAATGTAGGGAAAGGCAGACCCAAAATCACACTCTTATTTCAAAGGTTTGAAGAGGAGATGAAACAGAAAGATAAGTAACCAAGTCCTATAAAGAGAGAGTGGTCCCATAAGTAGAGCATGGCTGGGATGTAGACAGTATCAAAAAAGGAAATTATGCAAACAAAAAAAAACATCAAGGAGAAAATACTGGTTAGCTCTGATGTAAAAGAAGAAAGCAAAAATGAAGGAAAAAAGATGTTGTGGCAAAAATGTGAAATGAAGAAAAAGTGAGTGAAGAACATCAACAAGATTAATGTGCACCATCAGGTTTGAGTCATTCTTCTCTTGTTTTGAACAGTAACATAATGACATCTTATCGAAACTTATATATAAATATATATATATATGTTTCGATTAACATAATGACATCTTATCGAAACTTATATATATATATATATAATATACCTCAAGTTCATCTTAACAGTAACAGTACGCATAACAACTGAAGGCTGCATGCAACTGTATGACAAATGTAAATGGTAAATGGACTGTACTTATATAGTCATTATGACCACTCAAAGCGCTTTTACATTACATGTCTCATTCACCCATTCACACGCATTCATACACCACTGGCATAGCAACGGGAGCAATTTGGAGTTAAGTGTCTTGCCCAAGGACACATCGGCATGTGGACTGGAGGAACCAGTGGTGGTAAAAATACACACGCACACACACACAGTTAAGAGTAACTGCACTCAGGAAAGTAATCTTACTTGTGTTGCCAATTAGTTCTGTCTTATCTTTTGCTTTTCCTCCAGCTGTGCAGCAGTGACGTCATGCTAAACTGCATCACAGGTGGGTGGGACCAACAGGCTACAAACAAACAAAAGGAAAATATCTGGAAATCAGCATGAAGTTCCTTAAAAAATCTATTATATTTACAAGTGTAAAGGTTGCTATGGGCACGCAAAGTATTTCATGCCAACCCCAATCAAGTTCACTCCACAAACTATTGATATTGCAGTATAATGTTGGCAAAACATTAATGTTTCAGCTCCCCCCTCTGTCTTAATGTGTCAAGGCAACAAACAGTCTGCCGGCATTTAAAAACCTGCCTGTCTGTCTGTCCGTCTCCAAGGTAACCAAGTGTAAACGTACAGCAGGAGGCGTGCAGGGGAGAAAAAGAAGAAAGGAAAGGAAACACTAAAGTGGAGAGTCTGTTGAAAAGGATCTAAAGTTTGCTTGTTTGCTGAGACTTATGGCTGGATTTGTGAATCAAATGAAATGACACCACCACAGTAAGTAAAGATTAATTAATTAACATGTCAACATTGTTTTGCTATGTATAGTTTTTAGTCTTATTCTAAAGCTGCTGACAATCACCAATCAAGGGGGTTAAACTCTTTAATTCAATGTGCACAAAATTCCTTCATGTGCTCTAAAAGGCAGTTTTTAAAACCTCTTCACTGTTGCTCTGTTAGTGTTTTCATACTTAACACCAGAAGAAGTTTAACCCTTAAAAAAAAACCATGGCTATCTTGCACACACACGTAGCCTATGTGATCCCTGCACACACACAAGTGAAAAAGCTCATTTAATGCATAATGATGCACATTACGATGACTCACGAACAGTAATGTGACACGATAATTACTGTCACGCCCTCTGTGTTGTCTCTGGGGGGGTTCAGGCGATCATTAGAGACTTACATCACCTCACTAACATCACACAAACAAACATACAGACAACCTGAGACACTGAGCTGTTAGAACTTCATCTCTTCTCTGACTATAGTTCACACGGATCTGACAGGGAATCATGGAGAGAAATGAGAAGAGACAGAGAAGTTGGAAGAGCATTGGTGAGGTGGTGCAAATAGAGCAGGAGGAAGAAAATGAGGTGGTGAGCCTGGGACAAGAGGTGGAGGATCAAGAGGAGGTGGAGGTCTCCGACACTGAGGATGAGGAGGAGCAAGGATGCACTCCCCTTATTCATGCTTGTTATAAGGGTGAGACTGAGGTAAGCTATGTACTGTATGTCTATGTGTGTGTGTGTGTGTGTGTGTGTGACAGAGAAAGCTTAGGATGGAGGTGTGATGTTTGTGAAATAATTGTTCTGCGTTGTCTTTAACCTATCTGTTATTGTTTACCGGTAAAACCCTGCAGGTGAGCAGAGGTTTGGGTGCGTGGGTGGAGGGGGGCAAAACAATTCTCATATGAGAGGCTGTATTTTTCCTGCCAGTAACAATGACATGTGTTTATGTGCATGTGAGCTCAACGTGAATACTGCTCTTTATGTAACTCCTCTGCATCCTCTCGGGGAGCCTTTTTTCAAAACAAGCAGATGACTTACTGGTGGGAGGCCTCAGGGGAGATGCCCCCCATGAGTCCCTGTAAAGTTAAATAAATCACAGTGAAACTTCCACATCCTCAAAGTATCCTAGAAACACTGGAATACTTCTGCTAAAGAGTATTAATAGTAAAAATGAACACAGTTATTTTATTGGTGTTTAATTTATATTTTACCTCATGTAGTGTAATTTAACTCACTTCTACATTTAAATCTACTAAATCTATGTATGACAAGTCTGGTCATTTTCTCTTTTGTTTCATTGACTGTTCTTCTTGTTCACAGGTGGTACAGCAGTTGCTGAGGAGCGGGTCTGATGTGACCCTGTGTAACAGCAGCCAGCAGACAGCGCTCCACCTAAGCTCTACTGAGCTCCTGGAAAAAGTGTTGGGGTGGATTTCGAGGCCTCATCTGCATCCCCAGGCACAGCTGCTGCAGGCTGCCTGGCAGGGAGACCTGCACTCCTTACAGCACCTGTTGGTAAGACATCCACACAGACTGACAACAAAGATTTTATATTAATAAAACATAATTATTCAGTTTAAATGTAGTGTGTGGAAACCATTCAGATCGGTTGATCATTTTTTATCTAAAACCTCCAAATGACAGCAGTAGTAGGATGTTTTCATTGTGTTTGAACCAAACAAAGAGTGGACCCTTGACTGAAAACATGCACAAACCTCTAAAATAGTTTTAAAAAACCTGATTGTAATAATGTAATAATCATATTACCAGCTCACAGGCTTTATGAAGTGGTTCTTTGGTAAAAAAAAAAGAAAAAAAAGAACATGAAATGTATTCAGTCATAATCATCAGCCCAGACCAACAAACAGGCCCGACAGTCTTATCGTGTCCTTGTGTGACTTTGTGTAACTGGAAATTTGATATTTATCATCACATGGTTTTCTGTGAATGGGTTTAAATTACCAGCACATAGTTGAATAACAACCGAATGTACTGCTGTAGCATTCGGACTTCTTTTACTTGTTTAAATCATAAAGGATGATTTGAAGAATTTGTAATACATACAGGCCAAATTGACCTCCAGTAAACATTTTACAGAGAGTTTTACATTAAATATATTAAACAGTAAGAGTGCAGTAAGAGTGCAGCCAATAGGTACACTGTGTTTGGATGACACCATGAAAGAATGACAATGAATGGCTGGAGTCATATTACTTCTGTCTATACAAAATGTTTAAAATAAAACTTCATTAAACATTAATTAAGTTCCTGAGATAGAAAAAAAACAAGTTTCTAAATTAAACATAGTTATGCATTAACTTATTTCTTCTCAAAACATTATTAGTTAGTAAGTAATTAATTTAATCTAGAAAAACTGATTATTATTACTTTAGGAAAGTTAAAGTTAATTTGCATATTGTGTAAATCAAGTGCTAGGGGACATCTGTGTCTGTTGCATCTGTGTTTGTCTCTTTCAAAATGATTGATGAGTGTGTCATGTACTGTATATGTTTGTAATGTGTGTGTGTGTGTTTGTGTCTGTCTGCCCTCATGTATCAGGTTCAGACAGACGAGGTGGATGTGAATGTTCCTAATAGCGACGGAGTGACATCTGTGATGCTTGCTGTCAGAGACATTGACCTGTTCGAGGGCATGGCGACCCTGTTGCCATGGGAATACAGACCGGTGGAAGTGATCAAGGAGCTGCTGAGAGTTTTAGCGTAAGAAAAAGACACATTAATTTATGGCTACATTAATGGGATACATACAGATGAGCAAATGCATGTACATGTACACAAGCTTGTCTTTCTCTACAGCAGTCAGTTTTCTCTTAGTTGTAGGAACTTGAATTAAAATCCTTAAGAGCAAAAAGTGTACTTAGCTTGAAGTGCATGCTTTGACAGCAAGTAATACATTTTGGCTCAGATTAACAAACCAAAAGGAAATGTATATGACACAGGAACACACATTTAGTTTAAAGTAAAACACATTTGTTCCGTTTGTCTTTCAACTTCTTGATCAGTGATCTGCGGGTTCGAGACGACAGCGGTTGTTCTGCTCTTCACTACGCTGCTAACATCAACAGCCCTCTGAAGGAGGAGATCATTCACATGATGCTTGAGGTCCTAAATCACAGAGGTACACACACACGCAGCATATGTAAATTAGCATTATTCAGAGGACTTAAGGCTTTTTTGGTTCACAATTGAAAGTTCCTGGAAAATTCAGATCTTAATTCAGTGCATGTGATCTGCTTTGGGAAAAGGGGAAAGGATTATCCAGTTATTTGCCCATTCTTATGTTTTTCTCACAATAATAAGAATAATCTGATTATGATGATTATTCAGTCAACAATAAGTTTCTGTAAAATGAAAAGCACACAAGCTGCCACTACAACACTTTTTTTTCAACCACCAGCTTTTGTGCTCAGTTGCATGCTTTTCTATACAGATTCACACACAACTGCATGGTCTTAAAATAAAACATTGAAACTGAGAGAAATATAAAAGTGATGGGTAGCCTTGAACGCATTTTTCACCTAATCTGTTTTTCTGTTAATCATCTTTGGTGTTGTTGCCTGCATATTAGACTGAATTAGAAAATGGAATTGGTTTCAAATCTTTTCACTTCCTCATGTTGCCTGTTTCACTTTGGTTACTGATTCAATGATCAGTCACTCATTAAATGCTGAGTGTGAATGAGAATTATCCATGTAAAAAATAAATGCACAAGTACACTCCTCTAAATGACTTGTATGCGGTGCACACTTTTTTTCTCTCTTTCACAAGCATACACACAAACACAGCGTTCTGAGTTCATTCATAATCCTGTTTTTCACAGTAAAACCTCTGCAGTTGGACTGAAAGCCTACACTTATGTGGGAGTTATGTATAAGAAAGGCTTGTTTGTGTATGTGTGAGCCACCACCACAGTCCTGAGTGCCTTCATGGGTGAGTCGCAGTTTGTATCAAGCATAGAAACACAGAAACAAGGTGACACATAGAAGAGGGAGAATAGAGATGAAAAAATAGAGAAAGGTACAACAGACTTTTATTGCTTCTGACTTACTCCCCACCTTGTGTAAACAGCTCAGGGTGCAGCACTGTGCACCCTGCACTCCCAAACATGGATTTTAAGTCTTTAAATGCCTGACCTGCTCTGTTCTTGGCTGTTGCGAAAGAGCGTTTGATTTTTTTTAACTTAAAATTAGTTTTGTGTTTGTGCAGATGCCACCCTGGTGACACCCCTGGCACTGGACAAATACTCTTTTTGCCAAGAGCTGGACTCAGAGCTTGGAGATTTGGACTTAGAGTTGGACCTTGAGAGTCTTTATACTGATCAGTCGACAGCAGTCTCCCTGACTCAGACACCAATCCATCACCACCGGGTTTTGCTGTACAGCCACAGTGGGGTAAGTTTCAAACATTTCAAACTGCAAATCATTCTTGAGGAAAATGCTTGAAAATGTCATTTCTATATCAAGATGTCAAGGCTCCTGTCTGTGTGGTTCAGCTTTGGGAGAGAGGATGCTTGTCCACAATCATTTACTGAACTGAACTGTCCAGATTTGAAGGCTCATTTTAGTGCCTTAAAATGAGCCTTCAAATCTCTTCAATGATTTGAATATTGAGTTAATTCCATACACCTACAGATTACACTGCATTGACTCGACGAAGGAGGGTGAAGAGCTTTTAATTTGTGCTGTACTCAAGTGTTTGTGTGAGTGCACACTCTTGACTAACTGGTCTGTGTGGTTCACTGATGGGCACAAAGTGGCTGAGGCTCTCAAGTAGCCACAATTAACAGACACACACAGAAAAACTGGCAGTGAGTGGTCACTAAGAAGACAAATATGTGGAAGCAGTAACTGGTTGTTTAGATGTGTGTGCTTGTGTGTTAGAGAAAGAGAGAGACAGAGAGAGAGAGAGAGAGAGGGAGTATGGAGGAGGGGCGCTCTGTGTAGTTGACACTTAGCTGCCATACTATCATATTATGGGTGTCCCTAAAGAAGGAGCAGACAAGCAGGCAGCTGGTTAGCTGGAGATGAACAGCAGGTGGTTTACGGGGAAAGCTTGTAGAGCTGTAGTAGTGTAGTGTATGTGTACATTACAGTGCTAAAACTAAAACATGAAATATGATATACATCAAAATCATTAATTGTTATATATATTATTTTGTTATTTATATATTAGATTGTTATTTATAAAACTGACATCTAAACTATTGAGAGAGCTATATCTAAGGCTTTGTTTCCGTACCTGTACAAAAGCTGCATCATATGAACTGTGACTGAACCATTAGTTGATTTAACACACAATGTTAAATTAAATGTCCTGTGTTTTGGTTTCTTTTTTAAAGATCTCCCCTTGATGCTGCATTCTGGAGAGACTTTAATAAAACATTTATTGAAGCATCATAAACATTTTTATATTAATCTTATATTAATTAACTCATAGCCTTTTTTCAAATATTCCTACTAGCCACAGCTTTTGGAAACATGTTTTTCAGGGGTTATATGGTTTGTTTACTGTTGTCCCTTGCAGGAAGTGCTAGAGTCTCCAGGGAGTCTTGCTCAATCTGACCATCACAAAGACCTTAACCAAGGTATGTTTTCTCATTTTTTATTTTATTATAAGCATGTGGACAAAGAAAAGAAACAAATGAATTAAGGACTCTTTCTTGGACTCTTGGGGTTTAGTGGAATAAGCCGTGGACTGTCGATGTTTTGAAATTGGAGCAATGTTTTTCTTTGTGCCTTTGCTCCCAGAGGACAAAAGGGATAAAGGAAACACAACATTAATCAGCAATAAAATACCCTGTGGTGTTTGATTTATTCTTAAGATGATATATGTGTCTGGGACGTCAGCTAACTACTTTAAACAGATTAGAGTTTTTAGGCAGTGACAAAGAAAAACTGGTCAGCATCCCAAATAGGCCAACAGATCAAATCACCTTCTAAAGGGAGGGGAGTGAAGGAGGCGTGACCGGGTGAGAGGAATGATGTTGGGAAGGAGGGGTCTCACTCACTCACAATACCACCTCTCAGCTGAGAGAGAACTGCCTGCTTGTTTTTTACTTCAGTCAAAACAGCATGGTTCAGACACTCAGAGAGAAACAGACAGAATGTGAGAGATAAGTCAGAAAAAGCAAAAATATTTGTTTCGGTGAGGGATGGAGATACAGAAAATACAGAAAGCAAAGACAGAATAGAGGTGTAATCATTAGTACTTAAAGTAACTTAAAGGGGTGTTGATATGGGAGCAGAGTGGACCAACAGGCTCAAAAAAGGTAATGGCCATTGTATCATTATATTTTCTATAACAACACATGTATGTTATCTATGGGTAGTATTGCAGTAGTGCTGTTCTCATTAATGAAAGTTTTAGTGACCAAAACATGTAATGCACATGTGTTCTCATCAATAGTTATCAGAGCTCAGTCTGATGTTGGGATTTGGGTTTGAGATCTAGAA
This sequence comes from Scomber japonicus, assembly GCF_027409825.1. NCBI lineage: Eukaryota > Metazoa > Chordata > Actinopteri > Scombriformes > Scombridae > Scomber > Scomber japonicus. Next base: position 9,222,473 of record NC_070588.1, read on the forward strand.
ATACACTGTGCACATACTGACAGGTGTTTCCTAAAGATAAGAAATCTCCAAGTAACATTGTTCTTTAGTACTGATGGACTCACGGACCATAAAACCGCTCCAGAAACCACTTTAATCAGTTTTCCTGTAGTGCTATATACATTTTATTTATTTATTAGCTGGTTGGTTTTCAGTTTCATTGATAGATTTTTATCCTTTTAAACAGATATTTTGAATGTGGACAGTGATGTTTTATTTAGCCACAAATATGGGTTGTCTAATATTGAACACTGAGTGAATGTAATGGAAAAGGGATTGTTGGGTGTAACTGTGTGTGTGTTTGTGTGTGTGTGTGTGTGTGTGTTGGTAGCAGATAAGGGGATCCCCCTGCGTTTCCAAAACGCCATGGAAACACTGACAGACCTCAGGCAAGCTTACCGGGATGCAGGGACGGGAAGCAGGTGGGTGAAGTCTCACTTTTGAATGTGTATCAGTGTAGCTATTAAAAACGAATCAATTAGAAGATGGTGAAGCTTCAAGTATTATTTAGCAGTGCTACCACATGAACACATCTACATCTGTTCATACGTAACTACAAACACCAACATATGTGCGTACAGTTAACACCCCCCCTCCCCAACACACAGTCACTTGTATACACAGTACACACTGACCAGGCTAGTCAACGACTGCCTCTTATTTTTACACCAACAGTAGAAGAGTGTCCTCTCCGGTTACACTCCCAGATCTGTATGCAGACATCTGCCACCGTGTCCAGAGGACAACCTGTTCTACCTGAACAGGATACAAACAGAGAAACGGGGAGAGAGGGGTTTGGTGAATCAGCCCATTGTCTGTTATGTGGAACTCTCACCACTGAATCAAATCCAAGGAGAATAAAGGTCTTTGAGCAGGTCTCTAATTTCATAGCATTAGGGTCTAGAAAAAGATAAATGAGGGGAAAATGAGGCTTGTGGCTTTATCTTCACTTCAGCACAAAGCAATATAACTCATCAAAACCTCTTTCTTGTTACTGTATTATTGTTAATAAGACAACAAGCTTCCCTAAGTAAGTGTACCCTCTTCCTCTATAAGACAGGATTAGCCATATAAGTATTCTGTGTTTTCCCCAATTATCAGAGGAGGTTTGTCTCTGCCAAGCCTGAGCCACAACAGACGCTGGGGCCATGTGGATCCTTCTTCCTCATCTGGCTTGCTGACAGCGCGGACCCCTTGCCTGCCTGTACCCCCTACACACAGGTATATACTGTAGCTGGACTCAGCTTTTAGCTTTTATGAGTACTGCCTTTAAAAAGCTTCCTGTGTTTTAGCACAGGAAGATTTATTTAGGAACTTTATTTAGGAAAGCCAAATAAATAGCAGATTGTTACACAAAGATGGAGTGAAAAATACTGCTGTGTGGTTGGTGAAAATTAAATATAGAATGAAGTCGACTAAAAGAAGAGTAGGTTTTTTCAATTAGTCTTTACCGATGCCCACACTGAGTCTTTGATACTTGCAGCACTCTTTTTAATTCGCTCTGTGAACCACATTCTGTGGACCTGATCCAGGATTTCAAGCTTAATGCCACCTCCCCACCACTTTGAATTACTGTGGCAAGAGTATAACACAAGTCATTATTCTTCCAAAGCAAATATAAAAGTATTAATATTTGATCAACAATGACATTATACATTAAGTGCTATAGGGCAGTGAAAATCTTATTTATCCCTTTACAGACTTTTTTAAACAAAACACAACACAGCTATGGCGCTTACACAAAATCATTAAGCTCTTATTCTAATTTGTCCCAAATAGACAGAGAAAAAGAAGTGGTTTTGCTGCATCTTCATCCTCCTCTAGCCTGCTGTCTGTGGCTGAGCCCACCAAGCTCAGTCAATCAGCTCCCAGCATCATGGAACCGCTACAGTGTCCGACCACTATGATCCAGGCTGGGACACATATCCAGAGCCGTATGTACTTTATGAATACAGCTAAAAATGCACAAACCTTGGTATAAGACCAGCAGAGTTTTTATTTGACACAAAGATCAAAGGAGGAGTAACGTTTTATTTTCAGTCTTATGTTAGATATTTTAAAAAGGCATGATAGTGAAAGATGAAATAGTAATAAATAAAATGAATGTGATGATACTTGCTTGTAATTTAAAATGTATATTCTTGTCTGTCTGCAGGGCGCGGTTGTCATGAAACCACTAATCAGCAAAAGGTGGGTTTAGACCAAAAAACATCATTTTATTAAATTCAGCTATTTTTCTTTTCATATATCACTGAATTGTACTAAATAACATATTGCTGTTGATGTCACTGTTTTCTGCAGTTCTCACAGGGTCTTTTGCCAGCTCTGCACCCCAATGCTCTTCCCCGCACACCCAAACTGTTGGCACCGCTGGACGGCAGGCCTACAGGCAGCGCTGCTCTGCCAGTGTTAAAGCACCACATTCCCCTGAAGCCTATCAGCCAGAGCCCTCTTTGCTCCAGGACCCGGCTGAGGAGAGAGAGGCTGTCCTGGGGCAGCCCACGTATTGGCCCTCTCACCACTAAGGGTGGCAGCGAGGAGAGTGGGTCCAGTAGCAGCAGCCAGAGTTCCATCGATCTGGAGGACGAGGATGAGGAAGATGCGAGGGATCTACACGAAAGAGCGTCAGAAGACAGCCATCTGAAGTTCATTGAGGACAGGTTTTTGAAGGATTCAAAAGATGTGAACTGCACTGATGTGGACACTGAGTGTGGGAGTGGAAAGAAGGGATATCATTTTAAAGTTCTATCAAAGATCGGTCATATACCACCGATCAGCAGATCAGCACATATCCAGAACGGAGAGCCTATCAGTCACACAAATGATTCGCCCAGCACAGAAGAAGCTATAAATTCACACTGTGATGAGAAAGCCAAAAATATTAATTGCACAAAAGAGCCTGTTGACTGTCAGTCATTTATAAAATGTAACTATGTAAAACAAGACCACACTATGGATCATACTAAAGACACTGTGAACAATGAAATACCTATCACATCAAAGTCTATGGAGGAAATTGGCCATGAAATTACATTTACTATAAATAATGACCACAATGATGCTAGTGGATGCTCTGCAGGGAATTACAGAAATGAAGTGCGGCATATAGAGCAGGCAGAGAAAACAATGAAGGACATCATTGCCAATAAAACTACAGCAGCACATGATCTCCAGGTAGACAGCCCAATCCTTCATTGTGCTGAGGGTGTAAAGTTAAATACGAGTGATCCTTTGGGAAAATCACTGTTCTGTACTCCAACTGCAAAGCTTGCAATGTTAGACATTGGTCCTAGGAAGGATGAAATGATGGTGAAAGTCCTAAAGCCAGTCTGGAACAAGGGGAGAAGAACCAGCATTAACTGTGAACCAAGAGCTAATACTCAAACCAACCAGTCCTTCAACATATTAGCACACAAAGACCGAAGCATCCCAAGTAGGAATAGATCCAAAAACAATCCAAAGTATTCGTCACTTTCCACACAAGTCAAAGATAAAACCAGGAAAAGCTCTGAGCTAATTATTAGCAGAGAAGCCACAGTCACTTCAGCAAAATCAAAGCTTAAATCTGTAAAAGCTGCTCATTGTAACTCTGAAACCCCATCGCCACGAAAGAAGGTCATTGATCATCCACAGAGCAAAAAAGCAAATCCGGACAAGATGAATAACAACAGAGCACAACAGCATCCAACAGAAAAGGCGCTGAAGAGCACCTGGCAGTTTAAGAGACCCTGTGTAGCAATGACGCCCAGGTCTAAATCTGCTGTGGACTACATCACATACAAAGACATGTTTCAGCAGATCCAGAGTAGGGATGAAGGACCAGCTATCTACGAGATGTTTGCTGGTCCAATCTATGATAATCTTCGAGTTTCCAGCTCCTGTGAGAAAACAAAGGACAGACAAGTACAGTCTGCTCCGTCTAGAAAGACACAACAGAACAGCCATAAAGTCAAACACCGACCTGTGAAACAAGCACAGAGTAAGCTGAGAAGAAGCCCCGGGGAGAGAATGGTGGCTTCAGCTAAAAGCAAAGCGAAACCTGTGTCCTCCAGGGTGAAACCTCACCTCACACCTTTATCAAAGAAGGGCCTAAACAAAAGGGAGAATGTTCCTAAACTTGAGGCTGAGTTAACTCTCAGTAAAGACGGTGAGATTTGTCATAACAGTGCTCAAGAAAAGATTGACAGTCATGTGTTATCTACCATACAGGAGGCTCTTTCTTGGTATGAGTCTGAAACATTCAAATCTGATGACAAAACATCGACCACGCCTACAACTTCCTATCACGTGGATAATAATAGACGTATGAACATGAAAGAAACTAAAGTGAATTCAGCAGACATCAAAACACCAACAGGAAACCCTGACCAACCGTTTCCTGAGCCTGTGTTTCGTCAAAGCCCCCAACAGCCAAACACTGACATTTGGACCTCTTCTAGTAGCAGTCTCTACACCATTATATCACCAGTTTATCAGAAGTTTCTGGATGAGGTGGGGGACGGGCCCCTTACAGATGACCTGCTGCAATGTCTGGCTGAGGAGCTGATCTCATTGGATGAGAAAGATGGATTCACAGGTCCGTGTCCTGAAAACCTGGAAATGAGCAAAGAGGAGTCTGAAAGAGAAGACAATCCTGTATTGGGGAGAAATGCATATCCTGAGGTAAACTTGATAGCAAAGTGTTAATTTGAAAAACTTGCGCATAAACTTTCTCATCATTACAACTACCTAATGAATGATAAAAACTAAGACTTGATAACACATTTTTAACTCTGCATACTGATACATGCCATGTCAACTATGACATATCCTGAGACCAAAACCAAAACCAAAAGAATTATAATTACATCGTAACATGATTCAGAATTGTTATGTACATGTACAACATATTTACAACTCATTATTTTGTGTTTTTTATTTGCAGGTTACTTCTGTAGACAATGCAGCTCTGCTTAGCTTTGGGTTGGTTGTAAATGACACCATCTCATGGACAAAGGGTGAAGTACTTGGCAGGGGAGCCTATGGGACGGTAAGTATTCTAATTTAGATAAATAAATGAATAACCTGACAGAAAATATACTAATAACACATTTAAACTGAACAAATGATTTCTCTACGCATCTCTTTGCAAGGTTTTATATTGTCCTTGATTTATATGTATTTAACAATTAGTTTTAGGATAATATACAGAAATGGTGGTGCAATATGCTTCACATTATAAGAAAAAAGTGTCAAATTGTTTTTTCAATTTGCAAAAATTCTCAATAACATGCCATTTTCTTATGTATTCCTACAACTATATACTCTAGAGTCAAAGCAGGTAAAGCAACAAGCAAGGATGCTTGACTAACTCTGGCAAACTGCTGCCTTCTTACCAGGTGTACTGTGGCCTGACCGGCCAGGGCCAACTGATAGCTGTGAAGCAGGTGAGCTTAGACGCCTCTGACCCGGAGTCTGCAAAGAGGGAGTACGGTCGTCTGCAGGGGGAAGTGGAGCTCCTTAAAACCCTTAGACACACCAACATTGTGGGCTTCTTGGGGACCTCGCTCTATCAGCATGTGGTTTCTATCTTCATGGAGTACATCCCCGGAGGATCCATTGCTAGCATCCTCCACAGGTTAGCCTGATAAAGACAAGTTGATCATTTATCAAGATGAATCTATTGAGGAACTGAGCTGTACCAATGCCTCATTTGTGACAAAATATCATAGCAGGAACAAACAATAAAACATATTTAACACAAATTTCCCTCTTTCATGGCCTCCAGATTTGGTCCTCTGCCCGAGCGTGTTCTAGCCCTGTACACCCATCAGATCCTGGATGGAGTGGCCTACCTCCACCTGAATAGGGTGATTCATCGTGACCTGAAAGGAAACAATGTCATGCTGATGCCCACTGGTGTCATCAAGCTCATAGACTTTGGCTGTGCACGCCGCCTCAGCTGCCTAAACCACACGGCAAGCAACAGTGGAGATCTGCTCAAGTCTGTCCACGGCACACCTTACTGGATGGCACCAGAGGTACATCTGGAGTTCATTTTAGGGGGTCTTCTTATCTCTACTTTCTATGTTTGACTGAACTTCTCTATTCTGACCGTTATCGTTGTTTCCACTTCTCAGGTTATAAATGAGACCGGATATGGCAGAAAATCAGATATATGGAGTGTGGGTTGCACAGTGTTTGAGATGGCCACTGGGAAACCACCACTGGCACACATGGACAAGATGGCTGCTTTGTTCTACATTGGGGCTAAAAGAGGGTTGATGCCCTCCCTACCGGACACATTCTCAGATAGTGCCAAGGACTTTGTAAAAATCTGCTTGACAAGGTGAGAACTTGTTTTCCTGATCAATTCAAGCTAAAAAGCTTCTCTAGTCTAATGTATGGTTAATACATTCTACATACTCACATACTGTTGATGAAAATAAAAAAATCTAATGTGAATGTGGGGTTAGGTTTCCTAATTTTTCATCCATGTTTTCCAAACTCCAGTGACCAGAGACTACGGCCATCTGTGGGGCAGCTGCTGAAGCACGCATTCATCCCCAATCATGAGACTACAGTGAACTCCTGGGAAACACAGAAAAAGATCTGTTGCAATCACCCAGATGGACTGTGCGGTTAACGGAAGTTACGCCATGAGGGACTCAGCTCAAAGTGACATTTAACGTCTTAATCTAGACCGGTGACGGAAAAGTGACCCTTTGTGACTGACTTTCTGTAACCTCACTCCCTAGTGATACAGTAGTGCCTGTTGAGGGAGCACGCAGCACTGAGCTCATGTCCAAGACACTTCTGAACTCAACATGTAGTAAATCAAGTGTGAAAAAAAATTAATATGAGAAGCACTTTAATATATTTCACCTGGTGCATTAATACCACCTAGATATATGCCAGATTTCATACTAATTTTTGGTATTTTTTGTAGCTATTTGTGCCAATCTTCCATTTCTAGTGTCACTCCTTGTCTTTGTAACTGTGTAATATACGATTTGATAGGATCTGCTGATATTGTAGCACACATTTCTATCAATTAAAAGTAATTGCTTATGTTCACAATCTACATATTTCAGAGCTGAGAAAGTGAACTATTTCCTTTTCACCTCTGACATGTTGCAGAGAGGAATCAGTGTCTTAAATCATATGCTAAGAAGAAACACAGCTGATGAATTTCTACAGAGTAACATCTCTCCATATTCACACATCAGTTAGGTTCTTTACTGTTAGTATAGAGCAAGAAGGATGCATGCATAATAAAATGACAGCAACAATCAGAGTTTATACTGTCAGGGTAGTGACAACTTTGAGGTTTATTTTTAATAAGAGGAAAAAAAAAAGGATGTAAAGAGTGGCTTATGCTTTCGTCCACACAACTGCTGTTATTCCGACAGCCCAACTGTGAAATCAGGGTACAAACAAACCAGCTTCATTAAGCATTTTGCACACTAAAAATAAATGAGTAACCCCATTAAAGAACAGAGTGGACTGGGTCATGTCAAGATTTTAGAACATTACAGTTTTAATGTCGATGCAAAAATGTGTTAAGTCAACGTAACTTCAACCAACTGGACGAGGATGTGAGTGAAAACAAAAAATCTATTGGGGATGTCAACACTGTGGATACCTCCAATATATCCAGCAGGTCATCTTGCATATGGCCTATTAGTCACTGTTCTGAGAAGTCTTTCTGCAACTAGAACTGAGGGAATAAGTTTTTCTTTATTCTGAATAGTACCCTGTTAATGGTTGATTGAATAATTTCATGTATCCCCTTTACAAGCTTGATGTCTAAAAGGGCTACAGTGTCATGTTGTGAATCTACGTCCAATGCACTTCAAAGTAAAAAGGGTTATGTAAACTTTAATAATCACACTACTATAACTGTCTTTGTCAGGTTTTTTTTTGTCTTCTTTTCTTGAGGCACAACCTTTGGCATTCTGCTTAAAGGTATACTAAGAGGTCCAAAAAAAAAAAAAAAACAATTTTTGGTGGAAATCATATCGTTTTGATAAAGTGTAGAGTAGGTTTTGGATGTGCCCGTGTTGCTGAGGGCATCGACTGACGTTCCCTGTGATGGAAAAGTTCAGCGCAGCACCCTCTGTAGGAAGGCTGTAAGAAGCACACATCAACCGGAATGCTGCAATCATTCACCCATGATGATGCCCAACAAGTTGATCAACAAAATAAGTATTTTATAGGTTTTATAGTTATTTTGTTATACTTACAAGCAGCTCCAAACCTGAGTAGTCATGGTATAGCTTTTTTTTTTCTTTAAACATACAAAAACGTATGTACATTTATCTTCACTTTCTGTAAACAGCAAGTGTGTTCTCCTTTTAAATCCCTTTGATGATTGAAACATGCAAATCTTACGCACAGTATTTAAGTATAAAAAGAAATCAAGACAAGAAAGTAATTAAAGGAGATGAAATTTTACACCTAAAAAAAAAAAAATAATGCATCCATCAACAGTGCTTAAATGGAATGCCAGCAAACATAACTTTAACTCATCTCCATCTGGCCACTGGCTTCCTCCATACAATCGAAGAAATGTGATTCAATTTTTGGAAAGAAAAAAAATAAAATAAAAATAGAGGAAGAAACTGAAGAAAGACAAGGAATATACACTATATTCCAATGCCTTTTTATAGTACTTGTAATACTTATGTTTTCTCATATGGACATCTGAAATGCAGGGAAGGATTTCCCCTACGATGTGAGTACACACTCATACCCTCCCTACCAAACACACACGCACACACATTCTTAGACCCATTTGAGGAGAGAGGAGAACCAAGCAGCAATTTGACACCAACAAAAAGATGGGACTGAGCATCACAGCCCACAGGTCTTACAGTCAGGAAGCATAATTTTTTTCACCTTTCTTGTCTCTCAGAAGCTGAGAAGTCCAACAATACATTTAATCTTTTGCAGTTTTTCTGCCTTTCAGTAAAGGGTTTATCATCACATAAAGGAGTTATTTTCCTAGGGCACTTAACAGGGAGGTGAGCATAGTCTTTAGTTTCAACTGTGGGTAGTTTGTTGCCATTTCCATGTGATGGCCATGGCTGCAGAGTGGCGGACTCAGTGTCTCTGCTCTCCCACTTCATGTGGCGATTCACTAGGAGGAAGGTACTGCTGAGAGGTCCGCAGCCCACCTGGGTGTGACAGGAGGGGGAGGAGGAGAAACAAGAATAAGGAGGAGGAAGAAGGGGAGGGAGGGAGGTTAGCCACAGAGCTGCAAGCCAGATGAGACACACTGCAGTACAGGAGAGGAGGAGGAGGAAAAAAGGGGGGAAGAAAAAGATGAGGTACCTGCAGCACCAGTGCCACCCTTGGAGATTTTGCTCAGTTTGGAGCTAGAAGTGGAGGATGAGGAGGGAGGGTGGTGGTTGTGGCTGCCCTCGGCGTACGCCCTCTTGCGCGATGAGGATGAAGACAAAGAGGTGGATCCGGGATGAGCGAGCGCCGTCACGTCCATGCCGACCAGTCCCGTAGGAGCCCGTAGCAGGCCTCCCCCGCCACCTGGTCCCTCTGGTCCTCCTCGTCCGTTTCCGCTGTGCGTGTGGGTGTGAGGGTGACTGTGCTTGTGATGGCGGTGGAGATTGTGATCGGCTCCACGATGTTGTTTCTCTTTGCTCACCAGCGGGCTGGAATGTTTATTCTTGTTGTTTGCTGCCATGCCTTCATCTGATGAGCTGTGGCGCTCAGATGATGAAACTTTTATCTTCATCTTAAGCTCATCTTTGCCTGGTGGTCCACTTTTATCTAGCTGGGAGCTTCCGCCAGACCCAGGAACAGCCAAGCGGACTTTAAGTGAGCCTTTGTCCCGTTTGTCGCTGTGGTGGCGTCTATCTTGCCCTGAAGATGAGGAAGGAGCTTTACTTTTCATTGGGGAGTTAGTGGTGCCACCGTGGACATGCAGGGATACTTGGTAGGGCTGTGAATGTTTTCTGTGGTCTACTTGGCTCATAGTGGATGGTGCATAGGTAGAAGAGGAGGAAGACGATAGATCCACCCTCACGTCGCTCTCCATTATTCCATGCTGCTCCTGCCTGCGTTTCTGCCCAGACACAGCCAGCTCTGCAGCATGTTTCTCTCTGTATTTGTCCAGAGACAGTTTCTGAGCTGAGGGAGGTTGTGGCAGAGGAGGCTGTGAAGCTGGTGGAGGAGGGTAGGCAGGCTGAGGTGGTGGCTGATGCTTGCCTACTCCGCTCCCACCAGCTCCTTTTTGTTCCTGTTTGACGGGGTTGAACTCTACTGTTTTCTCAGTCCTGTACACTGACGGATGCTGAAGCAAAGATGAAGCGGAGGTCTGCAAGGACATTGTCTGTTCTTGGTGAGGGATGCTGAGGGGTTCTTGTTTTATACAGGTGGAAGAGTACCCTGCTTGGTTGCTCTGGGGCCACTCGCTATGGCTGGCTGGATTGTACGTGCCAGCCATGACCTCCAGAGACAGAGGTGCCCCTCCAGACTGGCCAGGCATTGGGACATTGAAGGTGGCAGCTGCTTTGGAAAAACTTGGGTTTGAGGATGGGACTCCGAGGAGCGAGGCGTCACTAAGGGAATGGTCTTGGAGCATGGAAGGACCAGCAAAGGAATTGTCCGCCAACTGGTTGCCGTCAGACTTAGGCTTTTTGGCAGCTTGTGTTGCCTAAAGGGTAGAAAGAGGATATTTGTGAAGCTGTGAAGAGTCTGATAATGATAATGATAATGATAATATTAACAAATATGTACATCTGGTTCTTTTTCTCATACTTGGCTATAAGTTTAGACCTTTTGATTATATTCAGGCAGGTGGGCTTTTTGCTTGTTTAAAAAAAGAGCTCAAAGGTTTACATGTAGCTGCTTTGGTAATGTTAAAGTCTAGGAATGGTATTTGTATTATTGTTATCTTGTTATTATTATTTCTATTTCAATTTTTATTTATAATGTTGGCCAGTCTCAGAGGAGTGGGAGGGGATATAGTTGCTGTTGTTTTCACAATGCATTATATATAATGGTTAAAAATTCCAATAAAAGCATCTGAACAACAATGATATTACAATTCTCTAAACACTTCAGAATGCAGGGTAAATATGTAGTATTTCTCTTTGGAAAAAGATTTCTGCCTTTCACCTTTTTTTGTTTTGATTTTGTGGCAAACTGGTTTTGGATGTGCCCACTCAAACGCAATTAACAGCTGTTTTTTATTGTTCTGTTGTTTTTACATCAACACTGACATTATATAAACATCAACCAAAATGAGCTCTGATAAAAAGGTTTACGGCAAGCTAATCTGTGCGTGAAGAATGGAGCAGAAATGTATCTTACCCTCCAGTTGCGTATTCTTTTTAACCGGCTGGGCGTCTTCTCCAGAATCTGAAGAAACTCGTGGGTCAACTCTATAAAACATGAATGCAATCATCAAACACCATCAGACTACATAGCGAAACTGACGCAATGCAACTGCACACAGAACCACAACAGCATCGTTTCAAGTCAAGTAAAATTCAAACTCACCATCAAGCAGCTCGAGGGTGACAGAGCTGTCCACGTACTCCCACCAGTGCTTGCCATCAGTGGAAACTGGGATCTCCCAGTTGGACCACTTGCACGCCAGGTGGATGCACACGCAGGCAATCACCGTGGGCTTGTACTGGAGGCAGAAGGTAGTGAGGTGTAGACTGTGTAGTGTGAGATGAATGTGTGCAGTGTGTGTGTAGGTGGATATATCATGTGTGTGAGTGGATTGAGGCCAGGTGTGGTCAGGATTGGTCCCACATGTGGAGAAAAGACAAAAGAAGAACAGAAAAAGGAGCAGACAGCTTTAATTCCCTGTTAGCAAAGATTGCAAATAAACAGTAGAATTGTTTTTAAAAATTTGTCAATACAGTGAACTGACCATGTATCACGTCTTTCATTTTAAACACAATTCTCTCAAACAAATACAGGCAATATGTCTAAAAACGTATGCTTAAGGACAGAATTCCCAGTGTGCTTGGAAGAACATGTTCAGTTGCATCATGAGACAAATGATTCATGGGATTCGCTAAGTTTAAATGATGGGACATCCAGACAAAACTGAGGGGGGGGTATGGTGTGCCAACTGTGAAACACACTGAACCCTGAGGCCACTCATGACACTTGCATCATTGTACAGTTTCCTCACGAGGAAGCTGCTCATACAACCATCTCTCTCTGTCTCAGTGTGTCTTTCTGCATTAAAAAAGGAAAGAAAAAACCCAATGGGTGCTCCGGATCCATGACGTGGCATAAGCGCTGCCAGTGTCTCCTAATCTGACCTCTGCCCCATGGGTGAATCAGCATTTAATGAGTCTGACATGTACCAGTACAGTTGTGCACCAGTGAAATTGCAAGAACCAAAAGTATTGCAAGTATAGATCATGGATAGGTGGTACAACAGGTTCATATTACATCACAAACAACAGTATTCATAGCTGACATATTAAAACAAACTACACCTAAAACATGGGTCAGTTGTAAACACAAATGGTTAACTTTGGGTCAACATGAGGTAAACCTAATCACACTGTCTGTGCTACAGTATTCTGAATGCAAAGTTCACTTATGTTGCTTTTATTTTGACAGTGCGCGAGGGGTTTACCTGAGTTTCTGGAGGGCTTAGGTGGTGGTCGCAATTTTGGGCTAAAATTAACATATTTAATTAAAACATGTGCTGTGTGATATTAGGAAATGCTAATGAAGAATCAAGGTTTTTAGTAATAGGATTTGAACTGCTATTTTCTCATCCTCCCATAATTAGGCTGTAGTGGCTACAGCCAGGTGTTGGGACGGGTATAGTTAAAATTACATTTTTTATCTATATTAACTAGGGATATAATATACATTAAAAACTAAGTTAAGAAGTTATGCTAAATACATACCTGGAGAGTGGGGACCGCTTTTCTACATGTTTATGCTTGTTGAACAAGTGGTTTGATAAAGTACTAATTGGCTTTTTACTTTTTATTGTAGTTACAGTAAAACATTTATCTTTGACTTCACCAGGTTCACTGTCTCCACGGTGGCTTCTATAATTGAAGAAAAAACGCTGTGTGCCATCGACTCTAGAGAAGTGAACCTTGCATTTAGAACAGATGTCTGCTCCCAAGCTCAAGAATTATTATTATTATACAGAATTATATGCACAATGTGATTAATAATGACTCTGAAGTGGTTTCCTGTTAGCTGGAGTTTGGTGCCACTAAATCACTAAAATGTGAATCAAAGTTTCTCAAGTAAAGCCATGTCTATTTTATGGCTGATCTAAGTGTGCTGTAATGTTACGGTCACTATGTTTCAACATGCAGCTTTAAAAAAAGAGAGAGAAAAAAAAAACACCTAGTGAAAAATTGGCAGCACTGCATTGTAAAGCATATTTGGCAGAGGCTGGATGGTAACCTTGTACTGCGAGACAAGAACAATGCCTGGAGTCTGCTCAGTCAGATGGCAGAAGCCTTAAAGTTATCACTTAAAGGATTTAGCTAATGACTACATTTACAATATTTTCACATTATACTTCCAAAATATTTTAAAACATGGGTGAAAATAAGTCATTATCAAAATCAAACATCCAGACATTGTCAACTGATCTGAAGAGGTCGAGTTAAATACAGTAATACAAATTCTTAATGCCTACTTTATACAAACCCTTTAAGGACCCAGTTTTAAGACTTAAAGACATGTCAAGAAAGATATTAAGTCTTCCTCAGAAATAATCATCACCAAATTAATTTTGATCTGAAAACAAGAGAGACTGAATAACTTATTCATACACTTGGTATTTTCTAACACTGCAGGTCCTTAATGGGTCACAATTACGTTTTTCTTGTAACATCTTTTACGTTAATGAAAAAATGTTGAACAGCAGCTAGAAAAAAGTGCATTTAAAAGTCAAGCATAATATTTAAAAAGTGACAAATATTTGAGGAGATAATGCATTTTGAACAAATGGATATGAAAGAGAGAATTTCAAAAATGAATTTGCGGTACTTACCGGAAAGACCTCTACGAGAAATGTTTACATCTGTGAAATCTTTAGCTGCTATTCAGGCTACCAAAGTGTCTTTCTTTTAGAATTATGCACTTTTTCGCAACCGAACAAACATGTGGGTTTCAAGCGCACCACTACACTTCACATCTTGCATTCAACCCATCTGTGCCAACACGTGGTCCCTTGTACAATACACCGCACTGCGACTGGGGCCGGTAACGCTACGAGCCACCCTGTCCCGCTCCCTTTGAACGAGGGAGGGGAGCCGAGGGGGAGGAGGCAAGCGTCCCAACAACCGCCAGCGCAAGTAGGGCCCGTTGGACACTGAAAGGGTACCCTGCATTACAGGAAGCTATGGTGTGCAGTCAAAGTGCAACAAAGGAGGGGCAGGATAACAACCTGTTGGTAGCCATGAAATAGGAAGTCTGTGCCAGATCCTTGCTTGCTGTAAGAGAGAGATAGAGAGGGAGAGAGAGAGAGACACACACAAAGAAAGAAAGAGAAAGATATGGAAGGAAAAAACAAGGATTACTATTGTTGCAAAACAAAAGCATTTTTTATCATTAGGACAAGATCTGCATGTTTAGTTTATTTCCAAAGCACTTATTGAGCCAAGGCCAAGACTGAAGACAGCACGTAGACTGTTGCTGTACTATGAACATTATGAAGCTTAATGTAAACTGGTAGATTTTATACTGATATTAATAATGTAATTCTGTATTATCATTAAATAACCTGCAGTGTTACTCTATCACGATCATACTATTTACAAATATTCAGCTTAACCAATTAAGAATTTTATGCAAATTAAAAAAGGGAAAGATGAGTAATTCAAGGTTTCATTTAATGCATATTGAAAACGTGACAAACAAAATGAGATGGCAAAACCACGGTAACGAAATTTAACAATGTGCATGTTTCAGCCTTGGACTTGGCTCAATGAGCGTCAGTACATGTCTTTCATGTGCTACTGTGTATCATACAATGAACTCAAAGGATCATCAAAAGGATAATAAAAAAAAAAGATGTGTGTGTGTTCAAGTAAACATTAAAATCATGAGGATTTTTTTTTCACCCCCCTCCCCACCCACATCTGAGGTGGGACAGACAAGAGCAGAGGGCACAAAGAGCAAAGAAGGAAGCCTCTACCTCGCACTAGCTGGGAACATTTCACCACATCAGTGTGTGGGTGATCAATAGTAATTTCAAAGCCTGGAACAAAATACATGACAGGTGAGTTCAACACAGACACAGTTGAGAGGTGACATGTCATTTTATGAGTAAACAAACAAAACTGTCGCTCAAATGCAAGACTATTCATTAAGGTTCTAGTACGTATTTACACTCCAGTTTATAAGGAACACCTAGATTAAACTAATGCAGTATAAATACTAAAACTAATCTCTATCAAGCATGTGGTGGTTTACTGTATCATTGTTAGGGTCACGCATAAGATCATAGGCTGCTCGCTGCCAACCGCTGCCCTCTTTGGAGGATTTATTCAGTCACTTATTCCTCAGAGTCACCAACATGCAGAAAGACTCACCCTGGACATCATCTATGTGACCTGCTGCCCTTCAGATCCAATCACAGACAGACAAGCACACTTAACAGCTTCTATCCCAGAGCTATATGAGAAGTGAACTCTGCCTAACACTGATACTGGCTGCCTGGCACATGTGTGACTATCAGTACTACAATACTTTGTTACATATAAGAACACCGCACAGATGTCTTAATGCCAACTGCACCTTTCTATGTATATATTGCTAATAGCACTACTTGTATATAGGGCCACTGCAATTCAGTAAATGTATGTAATATTTTATTATTTATGTATTGTTTTATACATTACAGCAAATATATATATTTTATATATACAGTGGAGTCCAAAAGTGGGAAAGTGGTCACAGACTTTTGTATTCCACTGTATATTAAGCTAGTTTGTTTGTTGTGTGTAAATACAGTCAGGACTGCTATTCACTTCATTGTATGCTGTGCAATTAAATATAAAAAGGACGTCTACTCTAAAAGACACACCTCTCAGTATAAACACTTATACACTTCAAAAGCACCACAAACTACAGCCTCCAACGTGACCATAAAAACACACTCAATTTATCTACAACAGATTACATAAAAGACAGAATACTAAAGCCCTCGTGGAGATACCATACATAACTGAGCTGGGTTGTATTATACTGCAACAGGTTTATCTAGGTGTACCCAATAAACTGGCACGTGAGTGTTAAATAGAGATAATGGATTTCAATCTTTGTGAGTCCGTTTGTTCTAAATGAAGTGCATTTCTCAGTGTTGCATGTAATCAATACATTTGGAGATAATTGATTTGGCCATAAAGTAAAATGAATGGGATCATAATTTACAAGAAATTATGTCTTATATCAACATCAAGAGAATGACATGTCACCTTAACATGACTTATTGATAATATTTCACATTATACCCATACAGCAGCTGATAAAAACATTCCACTCAACAGGCTGTGATGATATAAATTCAACAGTGATCAATAGCACTACTCCCTTACTGATAATGATCAAAAGCCAATGATAATGATTATGATAAACAAAGCGCTCGCTCTCTCTCTCGCAATACATCCACTCCCGTCACCACTACTTACCCAGGGTCTGCAGCACTATGGATTCAAGTATCACCAGCTCTTGAGCTTGCTGGAGGTATGCCTGAAGTTTGATAGACAGTCATTACATAACAATTGTAATGAGTCTATTAATCTTACCTAACAACTGATTTCAAAATGGCCAAAACTCCAAAACAGAGAGGCTCATTTCACGATTAATGTCAAAAAAGTGTTGGTAGGTGTAGGTCTGTGTCACACACCAACAGCAGGCCAGAGCCGGAAAAATAAGCCCGTTATACAGGGCATGGCACAGCCAGTTTATACATAGGGAAACCATGACCAATGAGCGAACTGGAAAGACAGATGTGGAAAGGGGGAAAAAAAAACTTACAACCATACAATGTGTGCAGTCACCCGAACTTACATTACTTTTTGTGTCTAGAGGCGATTCTTGGGGATTCAGGCAGGCATGTGCAACTTTGATCACATGTTCGAGTTTCCGAGGTTGCTCTTCCACTTTTGCGGCCAAGAATAAGGTGGTCGGAGATATTGTCTGTGTAAAAGCATTGATACATTTTAATACAGACACCAGATAAGCAGTGTAATATATGTCACAGTCTCCTCAGCATGTTATATGAATGAATTATGGTATTATAGGAAAAAAATACTTACATTCCTGTGGAATTTGGTGAAAGAGTGGTGCATATAAAATCTATGCATGTAAACAATAGCTGTATTTATTGTTAGTTGGGAGCTGGAGGATGTGTGTCAAGGAACATTTTGAAATCTGCTTAAGTGAACAATTTAGAAATCATGCTTCATTACGCAGCTTCTTTCCCTATTTAAAAAACTGTTCAAAACCGGCAAGGACAGCCAGAGTAAAGAAGCGTTTTCAGTTAGATAAGATAAGATAAAATACTCCTGTATTAGTCCCATGAGGGGGACATTTACATTACTGCAGCAGCAACGTGGATAGTACAAATAGGAGAGCGTCAATAAAAAAAGAATGAAGAATAATAACTAATTTCTAAATAAGTACAAAAGCAATAATAATAGTAAAAAGGATAAATAGGAAAATACAAGAGTAATATTGGTGTTGAGTGATAATACACCTGAGTTTGATATTAATATTGCACACATTTAGGGTGACAATTATACATATACATATTACACAGCTGAATTGAAGGAGCAATATAACTGAAATACTACTATTGCACAGTCAGGCACATTTAAAAAGAAATTACAGGATTTATGAAGACAGGTGACTAATGTTAGCTTCACTACGGCTACGTCGAAATAGCTCCCCCCAAAAAAAGTTAAATGACAGCAGTCAACATCACCGCATGGGGGCTAATGGAGCATATGGTTGTTCAATAAATTACACTTAAGTGTGACAAGTGGGGTGAGGCTTTTTTTTATTTTTATTATTAGTTGACAAGTGGCTTAAACAGCTGCGAATTTGGCTTTAACCCTTAAACAGGCAGGAGTGGAAAATTAGATGTTATTACTTATCTCATTTGCACATACATATATTTTTTAATTATTTTAAATTTCATGAGTTATATCACCCAGGATATGTTGCCCCTATTAAGGCATTAAAAATGGTCGTAATGGTAAACAACTTAATGTTTTATTGAATGAAGAAAAATGATATATTCTTGTTTTCACTGGTCATTAATATCACACATATACTAGCTTCTATACAGGGTTCCCACATATTTTTTACCATTGAATTATCAAATCTTTTCCATAATATTTTACCCAATTTACATGACTTAATTGAAGTAGTTTCAGAGTAGATGTAATACCCTGTATTCTGGATCCTTTTAACGGGTGCTTTGATCTCACTAAATGATGTGTGCATTTTATAATTATATCCCAGAGCAAGCATTTGGCCCCAGATCACACATTAGAAGATATTAAAAAGCTAAATATAGCAATCGATGATTTGTATATTCATATTAAATGAATCTACTGATTTTTGACATAGTGAAAGTGGGGGGTCCAAGTCCATGCAGCTTGTCTTATATCCTTTATATTTGATCAGAGTAGCTCATCCCTAATTCAAAACTTTCCCAAAACATTCACCTAATTCCAAACCACAGGCCTGAAAAACAGTTTTTCTAATTTCATAACGTTTCCAGGAATTTCATGACTGTGGGAACACTATCTATACTGAAATGATCATTTCTATCAAAGCATAGACCTACCACACGCTTCAACTGATTCTAAAAAGGACAAGACACATTTTAACAATTGAATAAAACCATCTTGACCACTTCAAGCCATTGACTGATTCAAGCACTTGAACATCTGGGCAAAAGGTACACCAGCCACGGCCTATCCCCAAAATATTGATGCTCAACGCTATGTTCTTAAAACCAAAATGTTTTGCGCGCAATGTCCCACCTGACCAATAAAAACAGCAACTGAAAACCAACTTCAAAACCCTTCAATCATGCTCATAGCAGGGTGTTACAGAGTGTGTATCTCCTGGTGCACGCTGCCTGTTTAAGGGTTAAGGCCTTTTTTTTTTTACTAGTAGCTGGTTAGCATGCTACATTAGCGGCGTGGCTAAACATAACATCTAATCGCATTGAGATTTCAGATTATGACTAATATAGTAAGATCACGTTGCAATTAAATACGACATTTTACCTATATGAATACAAAAGTCACGAATCTCTAACTCTAAGCCCCAGCGTGCAGCTTTAAAACGAGCTAATCAGGGCCCGTCAGTAACACCAGGTTAGCGCCATGTCTCACTTTTTACTCTCCTTGTTTACAAAAAAAGGGATACACGTTGAGTCTCTGACCCATGTCTTGGACCAGATTCGCCGCTTGTTGTCGGTAGGACAGCTCCCGGTCCGGTTCCACTCCGAATCGGCGGGACGGTGTGTTTTCTAGTTGCTCCCGGGTGAAGAACCACTTGGACGAGGATCCCCGGCACGCCGCCATCTTTGCTCTCCAACGTTCACTCTGGGCAGAGAGCAAAGCGGAAGTGACGTCTCGGTGTCGCACAGGAAACCAGCAGTACTTCATGCTGCAGCTGAGCAGCATCCATGATGCCAGGCCTTCACACAGGATGGTCTCTCTTTTACTAACATTTTCACCTCATAATTACATATTCCTTGTCTTTCACCTTTACACCTGGTTAGTATGGAATCAGATTTCTGTCAGAATGATCAAGCAAAACTTTTTAAACATCAAACAAAAATAATAATCTGAGAGAATAAAAATCATCTAAAAAATAAAACATAACTTGCAAACAAATGATCCGTGTAATCATGTAAACTCTTGGTCTTTGCAGTTGCGCTCTCAGCTCTCTCCTTTGCACTCCCTGATTTTTTTGCTTGGAAAGCCGTCAGTGAGAAAGGAAGGTTACTTTGGAAATGTGATAAGTTACAGATTACTATTTACCCTATTTAAAATGTAATAAGTAATGTAACTATTTAAATTACTTAATCAAAGTAATGTAGGCTTATTACATTTTGTAGAAAATATTCACTATTTTCCTTTATTTATTCCACTTCCTTTTCCTCACTTACCTCATTTCCTTTATTCTTCTTTCCTTCTCACTAATTGGCTGTGTGGTTCACCCTCTGTCACCTAATTGTCCTGATTGAGTTCACCTGGTACACTCAAGCCATACTTAATGACAGAACTCCTTCTCCCTCACCTTCACATGGTGTGGTGGCATGGTAAGAGGTTTTATCTCCTTTAGTTTCCATATTCTTTAGTTTTATATTTTATCCTATGTACATTTACTTAAACTGAAAATTTCATTTAACTTTTTAAGACATGGCGATAATTCAATTTGTGTTAATCTAATCTTTATCTGTATCTTTTCGTTTCAGGCTTTGAGACCCTTTGAGGTCAAGTCTCATGGCTTTCCTTTTCCTTACCGATGCCAATGATGGTACTTGACCTTTTTTGAACTTCTTACTTTACACACTTGATTACTCTTCTATATTTTCTAATGAATGTGTTTAGCTGTTGGGGTAAATGTACCCATCAAGTCCAGGTGCTTTTCATGGATACTGACATGAATGTATAAGGGTCAGGGAGATAATTTCTAGTAAGTGAGATTTCTCATTTGAAAATGTGTTCATGTAGACTTTAGAATATAAAATAGTTACTTTATGAAAAGTCTGGCATAGGTTTGATTGGTACTATGACATCATTTAAGCCCATGTGTGCTCCAAATATACATGTAACTAGTTAATCACTAATCACTTAAACACTGACCACACTTACAATTAACTAAATCAAGTCCATGCAACTTAACTAACATCTACTTCTTGAATATCATCTACTATTGTCCAGTTTTAGATATTTCTTTGTGTAAAGCAAATAAAGGAGTTTAATTGGCAACAAGTGGGTGGGATTTTTATTTCCTTCACAGTTCATCTTTAAAATTGTACCTGTTTATGCATCTTAACTTGATTTGGTCCATAATCTTGTATTGCATATTTCCTGGATATTGTGTTCACTCATTTTTAGCCTAGTTGTATTCATCTTTTTGTATTGTTGCAACAATGTTTATTGCGCTTACAGCAAGGTCAGTCTTGGACAAAAAGTATTAAGGAAGCTAGTGTTATCTCCAAAGAGCCGAGTTAATCCTTGCATAACTTGTTCTTTTAAAGTGGGGAAAACAACTCTTATTCCAGCTTTTATTGAGCAGTAAAGTGAGGGATCACATTAACAGGAATGTGTTGGATTATGTTGTGGATGGTATGTAAGGCCGCTGTAGCAGTCCTGCACACTTGTGTGCTTTAACAGTGGGATTGACTGTGAATGTGCCCTGATAAATATTAGAAGTTCTCTTACTGTTTTTGAGGTCTGTGACAAGCTTAAAGATTTTGGTGTGGGTCACTCATATCCATATCTAGAGATGTACATTAACCATTATAAAACTAAATCTAATAGTGAAAAACTAATGATCATATGACACGTAGTTTTTTCTCTTCAAATGAATAAGGAAATTCACAAAATTGGCAGTTAAATATTTAATTATATAATTACATCAAACAACAATACTTAATTAAATCAACTATACAAACAAATCCAAAATGAAATCCAAATTTGCACTTGGGTGAAGCAGTCAAATCTCAGATTTCCATGTCACTCGAATTGTTCTCGTTTCAGGCCCAAAAATTCCAGTGCATTTCCAACAAGCAGTTTATCCTGCAACACAAGAGTACAAATAATTTAATGAATTACATACATATTGAACTTAGTTTAAAGGATGAGGCTGACATGCAGAGCCAAACCAACGATGAAAGCATCCTATCTATTGTGCGTCTATCCAAACTCTGATACACATTATTCCACTGTGCCCAAGACCTCCAGAGAGAGAGGGGAAAAACAACGTTGCACTACTAAATCTTTTGATGGCTAATTGTAAAATGTTCATTCCACTGCTGGTAAATATAAGATTGCTTACTTTCTACCTAGCTATTTACTGTAGTCAATATAGGGACAATTCAAACAACAATACTGAGGTATCTGCATTTCCTAAATAAAGGCAAGGAAAATATTTTTACCTTGAGTTTGTCATCAAATTCATCCATTGATTCAATCAGGGATCCAGGCTGCAGCTCACCCAGTGGGAATGGATAGTCTGTTCCCAGCATCACTTTGTCCTGAAGGAGAATATATTAAACATTTAATGAATATGTGCTAACATACATGTGACACGCCTGACGGTATTAAACAATTCTCTGCTTTTAAACAGTCTCATAGTTGAGCAGTTGTGGGCTTGGTCAGAGATCCACAGTTTTTGGTTAGCCTGCCCTAAGCAGATACAATGTATTGAGGATTGCTAGATTTATGAAGGCCCAGCCTGTTACCCACTGCCTAACCATAGGTCAAAATATAATTGAATATCAGTACTGGGCTTGCGAATGCTCACCCAACTTATATATATTAACCATTCATCCTCAGATCTGTTAGGCTCCTGGACAACACATTTTTTTCTGACCACCCATAGTAAATGGCAGATGAATGAGCAGCTCACTTTTCCAATAACATCAATAAGCAGCTTCAGGGCGATGGGATCATGTACTAGGGAGTCAGTGTAGAAAGAACCAAGGTATTTCCGTGGATTGATCTCGTTGTCCACAGCACACAGGTCAGGACGAACATTGTGGCCATGTTCAATTCTACCAATGGTGAATGGGAAGGAGCCACCTGTAAAAAGGATTAACAAACATTGCGCTCATATTACTCTGCTTTGACTTTAATATATTACATTAGAAATGTATAAGCACGTCTGGTCTTTACCTCCATGAGCAAAGCAGACTTTCAGTTTAGGGAATCTCTCCAGGACACCTCCAAATATCATTGAGCAAATAGCCATGGTTGTCTCTGACGGCATGCCTTTCAGATGGAAAAGACAATACAACAGTGTTTTTTCTCATGCTATACTTCAATTAAATATCTTGTTATTAGGATTATATAAGTGGGTTAATATATTAAGTGGCTGAAGGTTAATGAAAACACAATATTAAGCAATTGAGCACAAAATGATCAATCACAAAGCAACTTGCAATATGACATTAAAGCTAAAATACTGGCGTCATCAATCATTTGAGGAAATAGTGGGTACAGTTTTGCTCTGCTTTTTCTGTTCAGTTTGCTATACATTGGATCCATTTCTGACAAAACTACTGAATTTTCATAAGTAAGATATGTTTTTATTTTACTATTGACCAGGACCAAGGGGAATATTCAATATCTCCTCCATCTACTCCATCTCCCTCACCCACCAGCCAGGGTAGCCAATACTTAGCCATTCTCCCATCCGTCTGCATGTCCCAGGGGTGGACAAATATGGAGCAGCCAAGCTCCTCAGCTGCCTGCAGGGAAGACACACTGCAAGGTCAGTATTTCTCAATAAATGAGCACTTGACCTATTAATACATAGGGATGTCACTTTAGAATGGGATTAGTCTAACCAGTGACATGTAAATGCTGGAATAGTTTCTTATAAGGCACACAATGTTCCAAGAGGAATATAATTAGTATGTGCTGCAGTATGCAATGTCTTACAGCATAGAAAGGATGGAGTTCAGCAGCGTTGAGGTCCCAGTTGTTTATATGTGAGCCAATCTGCACCCCAGGGAAGCCCAGTTCCTTTACGCAGCGCCTCATTTCCAGCACAGCCAAGTCAGGGGCTTGCATGGGCAGCGTTCCCAGGCCCACAAACCTCTTGGGGTGGCTACTCACTGTCTGGGCCAAATCGTCATTTAAAAGGCCACAGAGATCCAATGTGTCATGAGGTTTGGCCTGAAATCACACAACAGGATTAAAAAGTAAAAGGTGTGATATATTTTAATCATGTATACTTTGTCTTATAGTGTTGATGCTTTCAGTTGTGACTAAAGTGGAACAAAGACGGATGCAGTAAGTAGCTTTGCAGGCTATGATATAAGCCACTGGAGTATCTCAGAAAAAAGCATTTAATTTGCTTCTTTTATTTAACAGGATTGTGTAGGTGCAGTTCAGTTATTTTGTGCACAGTGAAAAAAACATTTCTGGTCTTAAGCACACAACAATGCAACACAATAGAAGTATTGTTTTTTGAAATGTGCTCTGACATGAGGTGCACTTACCCAGTAACTGAACATCACAGGAACAGTAGAAAGGGCTTGGACTGTGACACCTGAATGTCATAATAAGAAACAATGTTTTTAAGCATTTAAAAGATAAAAACGTTTTGTAGTTTTTGTACATACATTGTTTTTGTCTTTCATTTCATTTGTATACCATGCTGATCCATGTCTCGTATACGTGCGTTTGCATCCCAGCAGTTTTCTTCAATCACTCGAAACAAATTCCCATCCTTCATCATCTTTGCTTCACCCTGAAACACAACATCCGCACCAATCACAAACAACTACAATTAAAATGTTCCTCGTCTCTTTACTATAGAGTTTGGAGGTTGTTTCTCTGCTATGCAAACTTGTCATAACACTTTCTCAACCACATGATGGCAGCAGACTGCTGATGACTGTTTCATGGAAATCCTGAAAGACGTGAACTGTCATTAACACCTGGCATTATGATTTGATGACAGGCAAAATACTTTTGAATAGTTTCTCAGGATATATTAAAATACAGATCTGAATAAACAAACAACATCTGAGCAGTTTCTCCCTAGTTAACGGCTGTAATTAAGTCTCTCATCCTGGGTAAATCTACACTTGCATTGCCATGTGGATAGTAGTCCTG
The DNA here is from genome assembly GCF_027409825.1 of Scomber japonicus. NCBI lineage: Eukaryota > Metazoa > Chordata > Actinopteri > Scombriformes > Scombridae > Scomber > Scomber japonicus. Next base: position 9,247,324 of record NC_070588.1, read on the forward strand.
TTAGATTTTGTTTTAACATTAGCTTCAGTGCTCTAACAGCTGTTCATCATCAGTCTCTGCATAATTTCTGTACATCTGTGTGACACATTCTACTATATATTCTTGTGTACAGTTTGCTGATGCGCAAAGCTCAACCAGCATCTGATGCTAAAAGTTTATTGGCTACACAGTTGCCAGGCTGCTCCGTGTTCTGCTCTGTTGCAGCTGTGTTTGAAGCGGATCTGACCACTGATGCAGTGGCACCGTGCTGTGTTCTGCAGTAGCTCATGTACTATAGCAAGGACTAACCTGACAGTGTTCACAGGGGGAGAACCGGCTGTATCCCAAGCATAGTATAAAGTACATATTATTCAACTGCATAAGTGCTCCTATACCCTGTGTGTACACACATGTGAAAAACATGTGACTCACCTTGCAGTGATGGTGAAGCTGGACAAACCCACCATATCCATATCTCTGAAACACATGTAAAATACATGATTATGTTTTAAAATGTTACACAATGGAAGAAACCTACACTGTTTATAGCATATTTATGGTGTATTAGATTTAGAAGTAAAATATCTGTATAAACATACTCATGTGCTGGTATTCCCCATGCTCCCTGCTGTGGAAAAGCCTCTATTGATTATGTTATCCCATCTGCAGTAGTAGCTGATAGTCTAAAGGACTATCCACTCTGATGCCTTGGATAACTCAAAGTCAATGCCATCTGAGGCTGTTTACTCTTTTGCATACAGATGAAGTTTCAAATGATCTATGTGAGCAATATAGCCAGTAAGGCCCCAGCTCATATCCTGGCAGATCAGCAGTGCAGTGTACTTTGTTGATACCAAAAGCTCCTGCCATTCAAATTCAAAGTGTTTTACTTTCTTCTATAAAAAGTGTGAATCTATGTTTTGGAGTCACTAAAGGTACAAGTTCATTATGTGGCAAATATATAATTTTAAGGTCAAAATACTAATGAACTATCTAATGGAAAATAAGTTATTATTTTGTGGGGTGTATTCGACTCCTACCAATGGGCGAGTACAGCTAATGTCAACAAAACACAGGGGTTAAAATGTGTGGGTGGTGACATGTATATTGATTTCTATGTATTTACCACCTGGTCAGAACTCTTGCCCTAAACTTGTTTTTGTTTGACAATGGTGTTGCAATTGGGCTGATACACAGTATTATTTCAGTGTGCCACACAATTTCGATTTGTGCCATTTGTGCCAAAGCTGAGCAAGAAAATTTGAAACTATTACTTCTCAACTCAAAATACAGTTGTATAAAGGGATTGTACAATATACATTTCATTTCTTATCACATGAGGAGGAGTGAGGGCACATGCTGGTCATCTCCTGTTCAGCACGAAACATGGGCAATCATTAGCTAAGGCCAGGCCTCCAATGTGACAAAGACATAAGAGAAGGAACAGATAGGACAGGGAAAAGCAAGGCCACTTCCACCTATTGATTAAAGTTTAACCACCCATAGACAGCACAGATTTATGGAGTAAGCTGTTACCGTAGGTCTCCTTGCTGACATTCCAGTGGGAAAACGTCTGTATAGTTTATTTAACTGGCATTCAGTAGCATTAAATCCAAGAAAAGGCTGCATGCCACAGAGCTGACACAGATCAAGATGTGTTTTTAAACCCAGTGAACCACACAAAATGACTTCCAGAGTATAGATTGAGTGTATTTACTTGAGGCTCCAGGCTACTACAAAATCATCTCAGACTCTTAATAAGCTTGTGTCTCTCATTGCCTACCTGCTTCAAATCGGGCCATTCCTTTGGTAAAATGTGATTATGAATATCAACCTTCATCCTTGTTATTTCCCTCAGGGAATGCGAAGGTCTGCTGCCCGAGATTTCTTGCAAGTAACTGTGGAGAAATCCAGCAAACTCTCTCCGCCCTCAGTTAGAAACTAATGACTGACAGGTGAATGACTGCTGCTGGGACACCTTCGTCATTTATTACCCCCCCCCCCCCCCACCCCTCACCCTCCCCACACCCTCCCCACACTCACACAAACAAACAAACACACACCATGCCCAAAACCCAACTTTTAGCCTAAACTGAACATAAACCCAATTCTAACCTTAACCTCTTAAGCCTCAAATTGCAGTTTGAAGTTGTGAGGACCGGCCAAAATATTCAAAACATTGAAATGTCCTCACAATGCTGGTTTGAACTAAAGTTTGGTTCTCTCAAAGATAGAAAAACACACACATATACACACACACACTAACACATTATAAACAATATCTTAAAGCAGCATTTCTGTGCAGCAAATTAATTTTATGCAGACCCAGAACTTTGTGCTTACAGTTTTAAATTAGAGGCAAGTTTGATGATAGAGTTACAATATGATTAGGCCTGGCTTTTACTTTCCATCAATTTGCGTATAGGCTGCAGCACAGTTGAAAATCAGTGACCCACGGTTTATAAAAAACAATATAAGTGCCAAGCTGATTGATAGTTTACATAATTGCTTCTTCCACTTTTTTCATTAGTTTATGCCCTCACCTGCTCACATGCTTGTGTTTCGGCGCCGCCTAGTGGTTAAGTGAAGTAGCCTATTAAGGTGATGCACTCATTGTTTGTTAGTAGCGACAGCAGCCCAGCAGCAGGCAGGCTGTTTCATAAGGTTTAACTAACTTTGATAGGAGTTATAAGTTATCATGTCTAATGAGAAAAATGCAATATAACAATGTAACATTAATTTTTTTAAAGCTTTATTTTGTTCACAGATCAAATATTGATTCTATGGGGAAATTATAAGAGGTTATTATAGAGGAACTATGATGTTTGAGTGAATTTGGAGGGTTTCCACAGTATGGGAATTAGGTGCTCACTTCTGAGAGGAGGGGAGAAGGAGGAAGGGGAGGAGGAAAAAAAAAACTTGCTGGCACCGCCTGCCAGATTCACAGCAGATCTCAGCCATCTATCGCATCGCTGCATCTAACCCTAAACTGTTTGTAAGTGGCTCCCACGGACAGGGTGTTTACATCCAGGCTGCAGAGCTGATCCTTGCAGTGTAGAGTTCACACACAGGGAGTTGTTTCGCTGCTGATGCTGGGGAGATACACCTTTTTTATCTCCCATCTTCTCTTATCGCCATCTCTTCACCCTCCCTGCGCAATTGAGTCGACACCGGTGGCATATTGGACGCGCTGGATGGCTGCTGCACTTTGCGAACCGGTGTGAATCTTTTTTTTCTTCATCATCAGCTCCTCTTGCTTCTGAGCCTCAAAACAAAAATAAACAACTGCAGCAACAATGACAGACCCAACGACCCAGGAGTCCTACCCTGTCCCAGACCCGACTATTGTGGATCCCTGCCCGGCCCCTGTGCGGAACGGCCAGTGCGCCCCGGATGGCTTCACCAACCATCACCAGCAAGCCAAAACCCCCAGCCAGTCTGAGACGTTCACCACGGGCCAGGAGATGAAAATCACAGACAGTGTAGAGGGAGAAGGTAACTTCATCCATCTCTTCTGTTTAGTTTTTTTAGTTTGTATTTTATTCTTTTTAAATGTATACCTTTTAGATATTCATGTGATTATGTCTGCATATGTGACCCTGGAGAGATGGGAGGGGTATTTTTACCCATGTAAGGTATTTTTAGCCTGCTATCATTTGAATAATTTATGACAGTCCTACATCAGCAGGATTCAGACTGAAGCAAAAGTTATCAGTCTCATATTAAACATAAAACATATAGCTGAAATCCCCTGAAACTCATAACATCACCCATTCTTTCTCATCCTTTCCACCTAGTCAGTGACAGATATAGTTGTGATTTAAGATAGGCTTGTCTCAAGGGAAAAAACTGTATATGGGAATTCAACTGTTACTTTAAACATATTCTCAGAGGCACATACACTCAATCTGCATTAAAGCTATATGCTGGTAATAGTCACATGAATGCCCAATAAACCCTTAAGAGTGTTCATGCTTGCTCTAGCATGTTTTTGTATGTGTTATCCTACAAATGTAATCCCATTCATCATGTAAAGTGCATAAAACCAGTGAAACTAAAATTCCACAGTGGATAATAAGAGGGCCTCAGTTATTCAATCAGTCTTAAGCCGGTTGCTTAGTTTATATAGCCATTCACTGGGTTTATTTAATCTAATGTATGTTTATTGGATGGAATTTTGAGAGATTACTGACATGTTAATTACATGGTATATTTTCAGTAGCCTGCTAATGATATACGAGTAATTATGTATTGAGTAATTGGAATGGTTATTGTAATTAGTGCTGTCACTGCTATATTAATATTGATATATACTGGAAAAGAATCTACCATCTGAAAGAAGAAAATAATCAGGAAAAGGCAGAATGAATAATGAGTTTTATCTGCTTTATTAAATGTGTAAAAATGCCCTAATTGCATTAATGATGTTAATGGGAAGATTCGAACTTTAAGGAGGAATATTGAACCATTGAAGAGATGTTGTTGATTAGTATTTTAGAAATAATAAAAAGAGGTCAAAGTCAAGTCAAAGTCAAGTCAAAGTCAAGTCAAAGTCAAGTGGTCAAAGCCAAAGCACGAGAGGTTAAGAAAATCAGACTTTCTGTGTGGGACCATCTCCAAAAACAGTGGATCCTTCATTTCCCATAATGCCATTCAACAGAATCATTCATTAGACCTTCTGTCTACCCTGCCTGGCATACTTCACATGTAGGGATTTCATGTTAAAACGTTGCCAAACCAAGATGACCCTGATGACACCGACGTCATTAGCAAGCTACTTAGTATGTTTCAACAGGCTAAGTAGTATTAGCCATGACTAGTGAAGTGATTTTTGTGTGTAAAATTCCTGGAGTGCCCCTTTAAGTGACAGTAATCAGTTGTGTCATTTTGCTTTTGGTGTCAGGTATTTAAATACCTTGTCTATGAACGAGGGACGCTGACACAGTTATTAAAAGCTATGTGAGCTTTCATCAAAGAGGAAACTGTATTTAAAAAGTCGTCACAGATTTTAAAAAAGCAATCAAGTTAGAAGTGTAGCAAAGCAAGCAGCCGCCAAACTTTCACACATCAGACATATCTCTCTGTCACCTTCCCCCGCTTTCCTCATTTCTCTCATTTACATAAATGTCCCTGCCATTGCTCTTAGAAAACCAGCAGCCTTGGCAGTCTTATGAGTATGATTATCCATGCCATCTATCTATTTATCTACTCTATCTCTGGCTTGCCAGCAGTATTATCATATACAGTCACATGTTTTCTGGTATTTTTAACCCTTTGTAGGTCTGCTCAACTGTTTGGTAGAGGTCAATTTGTGTCATGATATCTGGTCAAAAACTAAATCTATTTAACCCAAACTTTTTGGGCAATTTTTGCCACTTGCATGAGGTATGTAATGCACAAAAATATCATCAGATTGTGTTATGGTTGCTATAGATACAGGTTGTGCTAGTGTATAAACAAAGCACTGCTGACATAAGAGATCCTGCTGGAGACATTTTTTTTTGAAGTTGAGTTTCATTTTTTCATCTTATACTCAAACAGAATGAGTCTCTAACATGTTTAAAAAAAGTTTTGAACAAATGACAGACAAAAGGTCTGTAAAACATAACATTTAGGGTCAATGAGAAAACAAATCAAATTTTATGTTGTCATGACCTCAAAGTAAAAAAAAATGCACTTTTTGGTGTGACCTATAAAGGGCTAATGTGTTTGTGGGAAACTTCTAACCAGCATTTTGGGCTAAATGGTTATTTTAATAAATATCTGCAGAAGAAAAGTGTCACAGAGATAGAAAGACACTCTTGCATATACCCATACACCTTCCCACACAAACTGTGCATGTGTCACAGAGCCATATGAGGAGTTGGTGAGCACATGCCTTCTGTCTGATCCCCCCAGCCACGGATCATGTGAGCAAAGTGATTTAACCATGCTGTCTCACTTCCTCCTCTGCGGCACACACAGACACAGACAAATGTTGGATTGCTAGTTTAACCCATTTTTATGTACTTTAATTACTTTTAACTTTCTTTCAGATTTATTCCAAATATATATATTTTATCCAATTATAAAATGTGTATTAATGGAAACTATAGTAAGTCTTATACACTTTTTTGCATATCCTCCTTTCAGTTCTGTACTGTAATACTTTGAACTGAGATTTTGTACTTTATTCTTCACATGAAAAGATAATACCGGACAGTGCAATCAATATTTTTACTGCTGCAGTACCTTCATTTTGAAATTAATGGGGGGTGGGGGGTTGTAAAATTCCACCCACTTAAGCTGCATTTACTAAGTGAGCTTACTATTTCCGGGTTACAAACTATGCTAATATCCAGAGAAAATCACTCTTACAAGTTATAGTATGTGTGTTTTGGAGTTGGGGCAAACATCAAATAAAATATATCATCCACAAAGCATGGTTTGTTACTGCTCTTTGAAATCGTGGGCATTTCTTCAGATGCTTGTATTTCCTCGGAGCCAATGAATCCAACAAACTATAAACTTGTAGTCGATGAGTACCTCCCATCCTTTATAAGTAAATTATCCAAATATAAATATTGAATGACCAGAATAAAGAATGAATCTTATAATGTTCATACAAAACAAGGCACATACGCATGCACATCTTGACCCTAACTGAGGTTTTCCAGACAATTGTTTTGCACCTTTAAAAAAGCTATATGACTATCTTTGATTTGCTTTCTTTAGAGGTGTCAATTACAGCCAGATTAAGATTAAGATTTTAGGTCAGCTAGATGGTGAAGTTGGGGGTTGAATGGGGCTGTGCTGTTAACAGACTTTACATGTTTAAATTAAACTAATATGAGAATGACACTGAATATAAAAAATATGGATTCCAGACCACTAAATATACACAATATTATGGTAAAGATATTAAGTTAAAGTCCACATTGTAGTTTTGTAAGTAAAGCTAGAAGAAGGCCCCAGATGCATGGCTTTTTTTCTTTTTATCTTTTGGTATACAGTGGCAGTGTTTACTGTTGGGAAACTGTTGAAGGATTGTTTCCTTGTAGCAGCATCATCTCCCTCTGGACGCTCTGTCCACACCATCTCCTTCTGTCCTCACCCACACCAGACTAACAGTGGGAGTTAGCAGCAACAAGGACATGAACTGGCTGCTCCAGACTGTGAGAAAAAGGAGGAAGATACAAAAAATAAAAATTGAGGATATAATGGCATACAAATCAAGATACTGTGAAAAGGGGAAAAATGGGGAATATTGAAAGGGAATGCCACCAGCTTTACACATGATGGTCAATTCTGCAGTCAAGGGGAGTCAAACGCAGCATGGTTGCATAATTTCTTGAGTGCCTCTGGGGAAGCTCTGTCAAGTCTGAAAAATTTTAGACTTTTCTAACCAGCTCAGTTTGAGCTTCTAGGCTTCAAATTCTTCAAAGAAAGCCTGTATAACAAACCGGGTGCAAGGATTTTGAAGGATGGGGGCGTTAACAAGGCCAGGAGGACTCTACAAAAATATGGTATTAGTTGTATTATGGGAAACATAGGATCTAGCATTTTAGCCATTCTGGGTATTAAAGTCAAGATATCTCAGACTCTGTTGCATCTATTTCTACTATTCATTTAAACCGGGTCTTTATTGAGTTTTACCAATCTATCGAAGCGCAATACTGAAACACTGTCATTAGCTATTGACTCAAAATTGATTGATTTGACACCACTGATAATTGATTCAGTCATCAGTTATGTTCTATTTACAGTAGTAGCCTTTTTTACTCCTTAAAACAATCCATGTGACTTTTTCGCCACACTATCAGCAGCTGTTTCTGGAGTGATTCCCCCTCGGTGACGCACACTCTCGCTTTCTCTCACACACACATATACACAGTTTTGGGCCTGTAAGTTATGTCATACTGTTTGTTAGTGTTTCAGTATCAGGTGGTTCGTCACCAAGTAATGAATAAAGGAACATTCTCGGTCCAATTTGTTCATTAGATATGCTCTCACTTAGAAACATTGTTAATTACACACCAATGGTAATCACTGTTTTTAGGGCTGATGATACACAATTGTACATGTTTTTTTGAACTGTATGCACTCATTGACTGTTTTACTGATGGATGGGTAAACAACTTTTTATAATTGAATAAGGAAAAACTGAGATTCCAAAGCAGCAAGAGAAAAAACTGCAAAGCTTAGTGGTCATAGCAAACAGATTTAAACACACAAAGGATCTATGAAAATACATATTCTTTACCATTTCTGATCATTTGATTTCAAAGAGACCACTCCCACATACAAAGATTCAGGTAACCAGAATGTAATCAGAACATCTGCGTATGTAGCTTAAAGTGTTGCATAAGCGTTGTTTCTCACACATTATTAGATATATCATCGTTTGCTTGTTTTTGCAGCCAAGCTAGCAGCCTGAAAAGGAAACACCTTCTGTGTCCCAGTTGCTTGCAGGCGACTATGATAGTCCCTGGGACACATTTCTATGTAGAATGAAACTGATAGCATTAAAAGCCCTTTTGGATGTAAAAGTTCAGACTTATAAATATTGCATGAATCTGCAGAGCCAGCCTCATGTTTGATGACAATGGAACAGCCTCAGGCTCTTCAGACTCTGGGCTGTTTTGTCTGTGTCGTTGGGCAAACACTGCAGGCACAGTAACAGAGCTGTGAGCCGTTATGCAAGTGGATGTTTAGACTGAATGGTGTTCTGCTATAATTCTGTCTGTTCATTGTGTTAGAAATTAGAGGTGAGCTGTGACTTGAAAAGCTATGAAGGTTAGTTAACAAAGACGGCTTATCTGGTTCTCACAAGCAATTGCAACAAAATATTTCTCAATTATTCATTTTATGAACAAACTTGATTCACTTGGTTTGGTTTCAGTGGTTTGTTTCCTTGTTTCTATTTAGTTTAAGGGACTATTTTGTACTCTTTATGTATTCTGTAGCTGACTGCAGCTTGAGTTTTTTACACATCTCCAAAGGCCAGTAAAGAAAGTTGAACCTAAGAAGCTGTCCCCGTGCTACAGCATACTTCATCCATAACCTGTAATCTGCAGTATAACAGGGATTACACAATGTTTTGTGTCCATCAGTGTAAATCCCCAGTGGTTCGGTGCTCTTCTGAAAGGTGAAAAAGATGATCTAATTGGAGGGATGCATAGGGAGAAGAAGAAACAGTTCCATTAATGTTCCAGTGTAGTTATAATTACTTCTTGACTTGATCTGCCTACTGGGCTTTTAGAAGTGATTCTGACAACATCAGTGAACAATCATTTCAAGGAGCATGTATCTGTTGTAGATCCTTACTGCTTACCTTCTTAACCTAAATGTTATGAAATGCAGTAACATAGTAGTCTCCTTGATACTTTCAATATACTGTGAAACAGCCATTATAATCTGATTTTCGTCGGTTTGCATGTTGTTTGAAATTACTTCATAATACAGTCAGGAACATAATGATATACCATTGTTGTTGTGATATGATTACTCACACACTACACAGCAATTTAACATCAGCATTTCTTTCTTTACTACCAATTCACACAAAAGCCAAGTACTGATTAGTCAAGATTGGAGAGTTTCACATTGTGTTTAGGAAAAACCTCTGGCTGCCTTTTATTATCAATCTGTTGCATAAAATGAATATTTAAAAACAGATGAAAAGAAAGAAGGAATTGTCCTTGTAAAAATGTTAATGTGATCCACTGCAGGTCTCCTTGAGAGCAGCATGCGCCTGAAGCCTCACGAGGCTCAGAACTACAGGAAGAAAGCACTCTGGGTCTCCTGGGTCTCCATCGTGGTCACTCTCATACTGGCTGTGGCAGCTTTCAGTAAGTATTTAAGATGCTAAGTCATAAGCATACAACAAGTACAAGTATATAACCAGTACTGCAGTATGCAGTAGTGACAGTCTGTTACTGACTGTGGCAGTATTTCTCACTTCCCTGTTGACTAAGCGGAGATGTTGTCATCGAAACATCTGTTGTAGTAGTGGTGCAAACATGCTGAAAGTGGTTTTTATCAACCACAGTCTTATAAGATAGAAGGATTGAGTTATCTTTATTATTTGTATAGTTGAGGCAAAGTTCACAGCTTCTATTTTTGATTTAAACAAAACTAACCCTAATTAGCCCTAAAAACAAATATAAATTACGTCTTATATTATCTGCAGGATAAACAACAGCTATTTCTGGCACATTCTGAGCTTTAGCAAAGGCTGCCAGTGAGCACATAAATAAGAAATGTATATCTAATTAATACAGCGGCACATGAAAAACCACTGATGAGAAAACACTCAGCTAATTGATTCCATGGTTAACTGTGCATTAAGGACAGATTTTCAATGCATTCTTTCAGTGTGTCCAATGAGCCTCACATTGCATGTGTAAAAATTAAATCTATTTTTTCAGTTATGAAAAGAAGGAAAATTGAAAGTCAGCCACTCACATGTAATGTGTCACTAATTTGAAACCAGTGTATTACCCTCATTGACATGATGAAGGTCAGCAGTCCACAAAAAACTGATCACAAATCAACAATGCTTTTGTTCTTTATACTGTCATACATGCTATTTAAAAAAATTAGTTCGGTGCCTTGATGTAATACAAAGGAACAATGCTGGTCTATCAGATCTGATGTCAGTAGTATTTGTTGGAGCAATTTAACACAAATTAAGTGTTGGAGGGGCATGGAAGACACATTTCTTTCCCCGAAATGTTTAAAGAATTGGTGTGAAATTGCATTGTCACAATGTCTCAATGACCTGTTATATGCTTGTGCTTTTAGTCTTTTAGTTACAGTCATTTGAGCCAATTTGCCGAACTCTGCAATGCGACTGATGATCTAATGTCCAGGTTTATCCCGCTCTTAAGTGGCTGATTGATCCATATCTGAATTTGTCATACTGCCATCATAAGCATCCTAATTTCAAGACTTCTTGTCATTCATGTTGGAATAAGATTGATTCCCTGAAGGTATATGTGGTATATATGATGATCTTGTTGGTGGGTACTCATCTGAAGACAGTACAGTGTAGTTGCAAGTAAGAGAAAGAATTTTTTTCACACATTTCATTGGCCACTCTTCCCTAAACACATAGTATTAACAATGGTTGGGTAGGTGTTTATTGTTATACTAACACAAGGACACAGGCTGAGAATTCATCAATCAAAGAGATGGGTGCAGAGCAGCAGATTCTTACTCTTCAGTCAGCTTCACCCTCAGAGTTTTAATACAGAACTATAGTGTCTCTGCTGGAAGTGTCTGAAATGTACAATCTGATTTCCAATGTAAGGTTTTCACTGCTTTGATTTTCCCTTTACTGTGTGATACATATGCATGTGTTGTACTAAGTGACTGAATCCTGCACCCTTGTATATCAAACAAATTGTTTTCATGTGGAGTCTGCTTGGTGATGCATTTTTATGTTTTTTTTAAAAATTACATATACTGTACCTCACTGACACACACACACACCCCCGATGTTGTGTAAAGATGAAGCAACAGTTGCAACACAGAATTTGTTGTCTTATGATATAGAGGATGTCTATCACGTACTGCACTGCTGAGTGCAACACAGGATGTTGCTTTGTCATCCTGGCTAAGCATCACATTCAAGTCACACTGTGTCCTACAGTAATTTATTCAAACATTTTGGTAATGAGCACAAACTTAAGCATTCCAGCTGCATTCATTCGCTCTTAGACTACCAAAGAAATAGACCTAAATGGGACAATTTTCATATTTTAAACCATCACACAATTAGAGGACATAGACTTTTAATTTGGTAAAAAAAAAATCCAGATGCAATCCTCAGTATGTGTGTTCAGCTGGATGCACAGGATTAAGCATTCAAGGACAAAATGTGTGCTTTAATTGAAATACTTTCTATATAGATTTTTTTATGAAACAAACTAAACACTTTTAACATGGAACCATCCTTGTGCAGCTCAAACTCTAATATGAACAGTCAGATATGTGTGTGTGTGTGCGAGAGAGAAACATATAGAGCATAGGAGAGGACAGCAGAGTGACTATAAATGATAACAAAATGAAGTAGTTTTTTTCTGTTCATTTGGCTTAGATGCTGTGAAAAGGCACTTCAAAGTCTTTAAATGGTAGCGAAAACCATGATCACCTTAACTACCATGGCTATTCACATTGTTTGTCCTATCTGTGCTGATTAATTGGCCAAAATGATTAATCAGTGGACCTTCTAGCCACATAAATATGAACCTCTGATTGATACTTTAAGAAAGAGACAGAGAAAAAGGCAAGAATGCAGGGAAGTGTAGACAGGCTATTCTGCCAGCCATAACTGCAGCCTTGAGAGGACGGGACGGGGCTCCAGGGTTAGGAAATTAATAAATGAAGTCAGCACTTCACTCCTGCTGCCACACAGCATGGAGAGATGAAAAGAAAGAAAGAAAAAGGGAGAGGGGCTGTGTTTGTGAGGAGGAGGCAACTTTGTGAAAGACAGCAGAGGGAGCATACAGAGGGAAGAAAGTGAGAGACAGATGGATATGGAGGTGTGGCGTGAAGCTCTGAAGGGTGCGATGGTACCAGGGGACGAGGCGGATGAGTCCTGGCAGGCAGCATCGGGGATTTAGTGGTTGTGATGGCTCAACTTTAAAGAATGCCAGCGTGCTGTTTCCGTCTGCCTGTGCCCTAGTTTCTCCCTCGGCATCTTCCATCTTTTATCTTTTACATCCCGTCAGCTTGTTTCTTCCTCCTCTATACGTTGTTTACCTCTTATTTATATGCTTCCTCACCATATCGCTCCTTCTTTGCATTTGTATTTACAGAAGAAGTTCCACTATGTTCTATGAGGCCAAAAACTCCAAATCAAGGTGTTTGATTCAATCAAGCTGTCCAGTGGGTAGGGGAGAGTTTTCCTCTGGTGGACATATTATAATAAAGAAGGGTAAAAGTCAAAGTCCTCTTTATCTACTCAAACATCTTTCATTCTGTTTCTGCCAACCTTTATAGCCTTTTCTCTTTGTCCTTTCTCTTCTCCCCTTCTACCTTTTTGTTTCTCTCTCTTAAGAAATCTGAAAAGATCTTCTGCCTTTTTGTGACCTTTAGTAGTATTTTAACATTTAGACGAGATGTAGTGTCCCTTTCTCGATTTTGAATGGCTGCCCTGTGTTAGCTCACAACCTTTCTTGAGAAGGTGTCTTTTATGCTCACTTGGCTTGCTATTCACTGGAAAAAAAAAGAAAAAAACAGCTGGACATTTCCTGGAACAATGCTTCAGATGCTGTGGGCTCACTGTCCATAAACTGGCCTTCTGTAACATCAGAGGACTCACTCAAAGTCCCTTAAAGATGCTCAGTCACAGTTCTACGCCAACCTAATTAATACAAATTCTGGCGACCCTAACCATCATTTTCAACAATAAACCATCTCCTGAAGCAACAATCATCTTCACCAGCTGAAGTTCAGAGGACAACAACATCTGCTCTCTGATGTCCAGCTCTTCCTCTCTGCCTCTTCTTGTCAACGGCCCTTTTGTCTGGGAGCTTGCCATCTCAGCTAGCTCCATTTTACTGGCCTCAGGCAGAGACACATTGAGGAAATCCTTTGGAAGATGAATCCCTGTATTTGTGCCATGGATACAAATACATACTTCCCCAATTTGTGCCCCCTAGTCACCCAAATTGCCACTCTCTTCCTTCAACCCACCCTGGACTCAGAAGTTCTTGCCTGCCATTGACCTATATCCAACTTCCCTTTCCTGTCCAAGTTGTTGATTCTGCAACAACATTACCACCCTCCCGAGTTTGTTTATTTACATTGTTTTATGCAAATAAGGATCTTAGACACTAGATGTTAGTACTAATACAATATTTCATGCAGTTTAATGTACCACTGTTAGTATATTGTATTGTTTATAGGAGCTCAATGTATATGTTTATTGGATTGAGACACTCAACAAGCTGACCTGATTTAAGAAAATAATTTGCAAAGTACCATTATTTTACCAAGACACTTTTGATTGTATTACCACACTTATCATGGCCACTTAACAAAAAAGTAGAGTTGTATAGTACATGTATGAACAAACGTTTAACAAACAAAAACTGAGCAGAGTGTAACGAAACACAGTTGTCACTGGAAGAATTAGTAGCTTGTAGCAGTGGAGCTCCACTCGCTAGTGTCTGAGAGCTCAGAGGTGACATAAAAGACAAACAATCATGATCCGTCACAAATTTGGGGTCTGATGATTGACCTTGTGAACAGTGATGAACAATCTTAAGAATTGCACCTTTCCCTGAGTGTTTTCCCTGTCTTTTGTATGTTATTGGAAATTCTAATCCAAGTTGTGTAAGTATGTTGAATAGATATCGTTTCATTACCAGGTAATTCAAAATTTGATTTCTACATTGTGTTTTTGTGTTTCATTTGTGTTGTGCTTGCTAAGCAACTACCTGAAAAGCGATGCAATATTCAGACTGATGGCAAAGGGCTGCACAGCAACAAGGATGATTTTCAGATGGCCCTCCAGGCCTTTTAGGAGCAGACTATAGGAGCTGAACTCTGGTCTAATAGGCTGCCACACGGTCAATCAGTTGCCCTGCCAACAAGCATTTAATCATTTGAGTAAGGAGACGGAAAGATTGTGGTAGGAGGGAATAAAAGAGGGAGGGAGAGAGAGGGGTGGTAGCAATCTGGAGTGAGAAAAGGGGACAAAAAGACATGAAGTGACAGGGGAAAAAGGGAGGGACAGTTTAGGAAAAGATGGAACAAGGAGTACAGCAAGAGCAGGACAGAAGCTAAGGGAACATAAAAGAGGAAGATGGTAATAAAGACAAATGTGTGAAATAAAAGAAAATAGAGAAAGTGGAAGTGAGACAGCAGGAGACTGAAATGGAGATGGAATTTGGCCAGATACATTATTAAGAGGTGTACACCCAATGACACAGTAGAACAATAGAAAAGAAAGTGAGAAAAAAAGAAAGCTTTGACTTATGTGACTGCTTTGTCTGGTCCAAAATATCAGCAGTGCTCATTCGGCCAAGACAGGAACACAGAACTTCCTCCTTAACTCTCTCGTTCTTTCCTTCTCTGTCTCTGCAGTAGAGCTGTAATTACTCTGATTTAACCCAGATACATAAAGTAAAAGCCCAACATAGTTATAAATAAACCATCATTTTATGAATATCTATCAGTGCTATGACTTTGTAACTCTAGATGGAAGGAGCTGAGCCACAGAATGTATGAAAAGTTCAGCTCTGTGATACAACTTCAACACAAAAACCTGCAGTTTTAACACGTGGTAAGAAGGGCACAATCAGCCCTTGTTTGACTTGTAGACTTACCAGAGGGCTGTCACAGGTTAATCCGTGCCTTCTCCATTCACACAAGACCCAGATCAGACAGTGACTGTAGCAGCATAATATCTGCTGCACCACAGAAAAACCCACCACACATATTTGAGTTAAACAGAGCCGAAATGTGGTAAAAGTGGTTGTTGGAGTGTTTAAAGTGGATATATAATCTATATCTATATCCATATCTTCTTACATTGTGTGTTCATAGCAAGTACCTTGTTGGGGAAGTTTCAACAGTGTTGGGCTATAACATTTATTCTCCTCTTTGGTTAGCAGTTATGAAATCAGCATGTTACTGTAGCATTTTGATTGAATATCCTATCAACAGTTTTTTCTTTGGGATACTTCTTTCGTATGTGATGTGTGTGGATTAATACTGTTTTAGAGGCGGCAAAGTAACTAGTGATTTTTTTCAGTGCAATTTGACAAACAAAAGTTCCCTTCACCTGAAATGGATTGTCTTAGCGTACAGGAAAAAGTAAGGAATGTGTTATTTGTATTTTTTGTGAATGGTTTGAGCCAACTCTGAAGTTAAATGTAAAGGTAATGTAGCTCACTAGTAGGTAACTTTACTTTAACAGTGGGGAAATGCTTTCAATTGGATTTTACCACTAAAAGATGAGGCTGGCCATATTCTTGTCGACAAAGACTGAAAACCACAACAATAATAAATAGATCCTATTAACAAACATCCCCTGTGTAGCCAAAGCCTGATAAGTATTTTATTTCATTTGTGCCATTATAAACCTCCAGTGATTTCCAAAACTATAAAAACACATCAACGAGCCACTGTTGTACTGGATGACATATTGCTATTATTTATTCCATTATGGTTTATGCTGGAACAGTAAATTAAATTCTGTAAGCCCCACATACAGCCCCCTGCTGCCATAAACACTCACTATAGAGTCCCTAATGTGTGTTATACTGCAGCTGTAAATGGTCCTACAATGTTCACTAAAAATACAGTGGTCAGCTGTTTTAGAAAATTACTGACCTTTATTGGAAAAAGAAATGATATATTTGGGTTGTTTTTCTTTAGATCTATGCATTTAGTAGGAACAATTGGGCTTGGGACTGAGGGCCAAAGTTAAGAAAGAAAATACTGAGATACTAACTAATGAATTTTTCATTTTGGTCTTTTTTTATTGGATTTGTTGACTATACTAAACTATAGAAGAACTTAAAAGTATGGTTTGATTTTAAGCACTTTCAGAGTGACTTGAATTAGATAGCTTGCTGGTTAGTATAAATATGGACTCCACCAGGCAAGAATTGGCATGCTTGTATCTAAGACACAGGATATCCATTGTTATTGCAGCTTGCATGATAATCATTTTTATGTCATGCTGTGATGAAAGTGCTGTAATATTATCAGGATTCATTCGCGGTCATTAGAGATGCATTTGCTGACTCCTGCTGCTTCCACTATCTCATTTACTAGATCCGAAAGAATAACATAGCCAACGCAAAAACAAATGATGAATCACAGAAGGAAGAGTGTACACAATAGAGATGTTTGCGTTCAGCTGTACAGTGGTATCTGCAGGCCATTCATCATATCTGGGCAGTCGCTGCAGAAACACAGTCGTGCCAATATCCTCCTCTCTCCCACCCTCCCTCTCCTGCCCTAATTCTACCTCTCAGTGGCTCACTCCCCCAGTCCCTTGGTCCCACCCACTTTCTCTCTTTTTCTTCCTCTCCGCCCATGCCTCCTCCCTCTTCAACTTCCACTCTCCATCTTCTATTTCCTTTCCACTCTCTCCACCTTACTCATGCACCCATCTCCAACCTTGCACCCACCCACTGTCTGTCTCAGGGTGGAAAACACAATCATTTATTCATTTGTTTTCCCTTCACTGTGCAGTCTATTTTTACGGGTAAATGTCAAGTTGCAAACAAGGAAGAAGTGCTTTGCTACATGGTGTAATTTACTTATTATTCTTTTTTCTTTTGTTTGCTTTGCACGTTTATCCATTACCATACATCCAGCATGGTTTCATTTTGTGTGTGTGTGCTTTCTCTTTGCACCATTTCTGTTTCAGGTGTGTATCATTATGTCTCAGATAATCGATTATGACTCTCCCCCAGTCCAAATGGTCATTATGTGTGATTTTAGCTGCCACCAGCAACATTTACAGCATTTCACTGTGTTGGTCATTCCTAATAATGGCAGAAGTATTACTGCACATGTGCCATAGTGGGACAAATCTATAAGGCTGTAACAAGGCTGTATTTGAGGTCAGCTTGGCTGCTAAAGCACTGGTTTGCCTCATCTGTGATCCCAGCTTTGAATCATGTGTGAAATGCTGTAGCATTTTCATTTTTTCATGCATGACTTACATGCAGATCTGTCACTGTACACTGGACACATGTAGGCTGACATAACATCCATGGAATTCATGCCAAAATTTGACACTAACACACATTTTTAAACACATTTGTGTGTGTTTTTAAATATACTACGTGCATGTGTGTTGACAGAACACTATGCAGGATACTGACTCTGCCCTTCAAACACCCTCTCCAAAATTATGCGCCTGTTTATTTCAGTTCTGGTCCACATTCAGTCTGTCTGCCTGATTGCTGAAGTACAGGAATTAACAAGAATATACCAGTTATATACCTCTGTCAGCCAGTTTCTTCATTATTTCTTCTCATGACTTTTCTTCATGACACCGTTTGTCCAGTCAGCTGCCCACTTCTTAACCACGATCATAGGTTTTAGAAAGATTAGCTGAGTCACTCTCCAGTGCCCCATGTTGACTGGTCCAGTAATGGAGAGTTGTTCTCCTATCTCTTTCTCTGCTCATGGACACATAACAATTGATGGAGCTGTTCCATATTATATAATTTACCTAATGTGAGGCAGTATGAAATTTGTGCAAATCATTCATAACTTTCTTTGGACAAAACATCACATCCATCATGTGTCACATGTTTTGGCTGTTGGTGTATGAGCATAAGAGATGAACCTGTGCTTCAGAGAAACATGACTCATTAGGTCATAATGTCAGTTGCCCAAGAATGATATATGGTTATGTTTGAGTGACAAATGCCATCTATTGGCAAGTAGTTATTATGACCAGTAGTTGTGGCACAGTTCATATGACGCACGTTGCCTAACTTTCAGTAAGTAGTTGTTTCAAACCATACCACACGTAACCAAAGTGATCATTTTTAACCCAAACCATGAGCTCTTGTTTTTTGTGCCTAAACCTAACCCGACCATAACTATAGTGTTGCCACATCATCATTGAACTGCTTCACTTTCACCGAGGAAGGCCCTAAAAAGTGAATTTTATACCCATTCATAGAGAACCATTTCCAGGATCATTGTGATTTCCGTCAATTGGTGCTTTTGAGACAGATGTCAAATGTCATGAGCTTCCCCTTAACTCATCTGCCAGCTAAAGCAAAACCCATTATTACGTTAAAAGACGCCTTTACAAACTGGATTGCTATCATCAGGTGGTCGAGGAATTTGCACTAAATCCTCACTGTCCAATCACAAATAATGGACAGACACATTTCGTATTCAGCAGATTTATATTGGATGATAATCACACATTATTCTTTCAATTGCAATGTAATAGTTTCTTCCACGTACCTGCTTAGTGTAAAGTGATTACTCCTGTCTCAAATGGTTTGATTCTTCGAGGACCTGCACTTTAACAACAGTAGACAATGTACAATACTGAATGGTCTCAGACTGTTTACTGGCATGTTAACTTTTAATGATTAAGCATCTCATTCTTTTCTGTATCGTATTGTTTAGTGAAGAAGTGAACAGGATAATGCTGTCGTTTACAACCCATGATTTGACAGCGTGTGCTGAAACTGTATTTGGTAAATGGCATCTATTAGCAATTTATATAATGAATGACAATTGGGCTGTGTAAGATTTATTGGCTTCAGCATGGAGCATCACTACATAGTATCCTATTGTTGACAGAATGGGGACAAGATTACTTTGACTTCTCAGAGAAGGAGTGGAGTTACTGGGGTGTTTGTTGCTCTGCATAGCTGTGATTTCACTTTCTAAAATACTTGAGAAATCCACTGCAGTGTGTCGCTTTGCACCCACTTTGTTTAGCTGCTGCTCAAGAGTAGATACTCCCGGGCTGAAGACAGACTTGTTTTATTCATTTATTGTTGATTAATGGGAAAAGTTCTTGGGAAAACTTTACCACATACTGCTGTGGATGTTAATCCAATAAGGCATTTGAGTTAGTACAACTTCTTACAACTACAAATTGTAGGGTGGTTGTAATAAAAAACATAATCATAAAGTGCAGAAATACCACACTATAACTGCATGGTTTTTCTGTAGAAGTACCACACTGTCACAATAAACAGATCCCCTGCTATTCACACTCTCTGAAGCTCTGCTGAGCGCAGCAGTGAGGTTGTTTTCCGCGTTCTCGGTTTCTCACACCAGATGCTTCAGTCACATCTCCCCTCCTCCTCTTCAGCGCCAAGTGGATTACAACAAATCACACACACATAGGCATACACACATTTGTCATGCTCACATGGCGGCGAATGACAGGTTGAAGATAGGAACACATTTATTTAAACAGTACAAATAGACGTATCACAAACATGGGGATAGAGTGTAAAAGTTACAAAATCTAGTTAAAAAAAGGTCTAATGTTTCTCCGCTTTCAAAGATTTAATTAGTTTAAAATATAAATTACAGTCTAATCTTAATCATTAGTGACTAAAGTTTCCTCTGGGTGTTTGCTGTGGTTTGATGTGTGCATGAGTCTGTTTGTCCAACACTGTGTTTGTGTATGTTTGAGTGTGTTTGTTCTTAGGCCTTCATTCTGCAGACATAGTTATGAAACCTTTATAAAGCCGAGGATAATGTCAGAGTCGTAAATCTATGTCTTAATGTTTCCCCTTTAACTAGAACAGTAATTCATCTTCTTCTTTATAAGGCTTGTTCATGTCTTCACATCCATTAGTGGATCAAGATGAGGAGGGGATCAGTAAGCATATGCTTTTAGGTTCTAAAGCCTGAACACCATATAAATGCATGTTAGAGCTAAATATAGTACAAAACTACAGCAGTTGATAAAGATTATCTTTTGGAGTTTTTTTTATACTTATGCTGATATGATCCTTGGGTTTGGTAAGAGAAATTAAAAGTAAAAACATTTAATTCACAGTAAAAAGTATATATATATATATTTAAAATCTTTAAATTTGAACAGAAGTAGCTGTAAATCTAAAATTGTCAAGACTGCTGTCATCAAGCTTCTATTAAAGAGTAAACCAGATCGCTCTGTAATTTGCAATGACTGACCTGTATAAAATCATTCATGGATTCACTCATTAGAATAATCATTGAAAAACTTACAATTTAGTAATTTCCTAACCATAAAAGGATTGTATGATGACTTCCAATCTGGGTTTTGCCCCCACTACAGCAGATAGACCACACAATTCTTAAACAACATTCAAATTATCAGTCCTTGTGCTGCTGGGTCTTAATGTAGTGTCCGGCACTGTTGACCATACAATACTGCTTGATAGACTGGAAAACTGGGTTGGATTCTCTGGCACAGTCATAAATTGGTTCAGATCTTATCTTCAGCAAAGAGACTACTTTGTCTCCATTGGAAACTGCACAACACCATGACTCGGGGAGTCTTCCAAAGTTCAGTCCTTGAGTCTTGAGTCCTTTAATACTTTACCATAATTATGCTAATAACACTCACATTTATATACATCTCTCACCAAGCGTCTTTAGTCCCCTAGATTCACTGAGACAATGCATTCAACATATCAGTGATTGGATGTGTCAAAACTTCCTATAAGAGAAAACAGAGATAAGTGTCTTTGGTCAAAGGAAGAAAGACAGAAGATTAGTGATCAACTCCACTCCCTGTTCTTGAAGGTTAAAAGTCAAGTCAGAAAGTTGTGTTAAGTATGTGTTATTATGGATTCAGACCTCAACTTTAATTGTCACATCGAGTCTATAACAAAGTCAGCCTACTGTCTTGAACGTATTGCCAGAATCAGAAGATTCTTGTCCAAACAAGACCTAGAAAAATTTAGACTGCAGTAAAAGTGTCTTCACAGGTCTACCTAAAAACGACATTAGACAGCTTCAACTCATTCATAATGCAGCTGCCAGAGTTCTGACTGAAACATAAAAAGCTCAACATATCACACTCCTAGTGAGTCACAGAATTGATTTTAAAATATTGCTCCTAGTTTTTAAATCACTGAATGTGTTCGGGGCCAAATACATGTCGGATTTGTTTTGACACTACGAATCCCCGAGAAGTCTTCGGTCTCCTGGCACCGGTCTACTAACTGTTCCCAGAGTTTTAACAAAACATGGTGAGGCAGCATTTAGTTATTACACTGCACATTGTTGGAACAAAACTACTTACTTCTAAACTTAAATACCTTTTCTGTTTATTTTACTGCTGTATTTTTATGCATTTAAACGGTCTCATATGCATGGATCATGACTTCATATTGATTACGCAGCTTGCTAATGAGAATGGACAAATGAAGGTGAGTTTTTTCTGTCAGCATAAGTGTATTTGAGTTAAATTGGTCATGGCAAATGAAATGCCTCTTGACTTGTGAATAAAAATAGTCTCCTTGATGATCACTTGCATCAGCACCACAAGCAAGATGACGGCTACAGCAGATACATTTTATTAGTTGCTCTTTATGAAAGCAGAAATGACTCAGTTTGCTCTAATGCTCATTCTGTGGATATGTCTGTAAATTTAATTACATAGTGTCTGTTTAAGGGCAAAGCTTCTGAACATGTGTGTGTTTGTGTGTATGTGTGTGTTAGCATACACCTGCGCTCTGCTGAAAAGCCCTTGATGTTCATTGGATACCAAGTGATTATGCATGGTCTGTTACACAGCTTCAATCGTGAGATCTTGTGATTGAACTAAATTAATTAAGAATGCTGAAACAGACACACATAGAGATACATATGGAGAGTGTGCAACATACAGCTTGCATTAATTTACACAGAGGACTTGACCTTTCTGATTGAAGATCTGTTTGAAACCTCATTCTCATGCGTAGGACTAGTTTACTGATGCGGACAATTAAAAAATGAAACTGTGTTATAACCAGCTAATATACTATACTATAAGTTTTGTAGTTTGAACATGTTTTATTTGCCACTAACACTAATTGGATTTCTTTTCACTTAAACATTTGAGCATTTTGTAACGAGGCTAAACCTTTTTTTTTTTGGTTTACATTGGGATTCCAGCTTTGCTACTGTTGTCAAGGTACTTATTTACAGCTCAGCATCTCTGCTCAGCCTTGCAGTCATGCTGAATGAATTTCTGTTTAGGTTTCAGTACATTAACTCTCTGATCTTACCTGTGTAGTTTGTGATGGGTAATTAGTATTTACAACCGTGCTGCCTCCTGGTTTTGATGTAGTTAATGGGCTACAGTCAATCCAGCCATTCAAGTCTCCCACACTAAAGCATCAGCAGAGGTTTTATCTGAGTATGTGATGTTGATCCAAACAAAACTGTCATTTCTACATAGTTAGATATCCATGCTAAATATAGTCAGAGCTCCAACATGCGTAATAATGCTCCCTGAAAGTCAAAAGGCAGGGCTGCAGCCTGTTTTGAATGCTTGCAATGTTACTTCCACTTCCCCATTGAGCTGACATCAAATCGATCAGGCATGATCACAATTGGCCTTTCATCCTCTTGTCTTTGTTGCTTAGGTTGGTCCATTGGTTGTTTGTATTGTCTGCTCATATTTTCATTCAGATTCTGCCTAAAACATGTATTGGTGTATTTGAGAAGTTAACATTTTGAGTAAAGAATGAAAAATTCACTGTAGCTTGGTTAGTGTTCGGGAGTTAACCAACCAGAATAGAGTGGATTGAACGGGAGGGGGACCTTAAAGAGAAATTAGTTAAAAATGGTGTGTTTTAATAATAATAACAATAATAATAATAATAATAATGATAATAATAATGCATTTTATTTAAAGGCGCCTTTCAATGCACTCAAGGACACCTTACAAGGCACATGTAACACAACAACAGTACATCAAACAATATAAATCAGGTCATTTAGTGCAAAGATAAAGAATAGATATGAATGTGACTAAGTGCATTAGTACAATAAATAAACAAGAATGTGATTGCATAGTCAGTTTTAGACAGAAATTGAACTGAGGTGTTGCATATTGAAATGTACAGTCAATCATATTCCAGTAGAAGACCAGAATATATAGACCTGGAAATGGGCATGATATGTACCCCTTAAAGCTCATCTCTTGCCCCCTGATGTCATACATTTTTGCCAATGCACAATCATTTCTTGTATCAGTACTCCTTTAAAAGCTGCATGAAGAAAGCTGAAAAACAAAATGCAACTTAACTTTTTAGTCACTTCCATATTTTTAGGAACAATTCCTTGTAAGTATGGATTTGCACACTGTTTTTTTTTTAAATTTTAATTTAGTACTTGTCTCTCAGACACCCATACTTCACCTTGCCGTTGATGTGTCAGGGATTTCTTGTTAGGCATTTTATCAGAGGCTAGGGGGTGTTTTATCTCTGTTTTTGCTTGGCTGTCAAAAACTCTCCATCTGCATAAACATAGGACAGCCTCTCTAGACAGCCTCACACCATCTTTTATCAGTTAGCACCACTTGACTATTTTTACTCCTCACTGATGAACCAAAGAAATGAGGTGGTGCAGTGTGATCTGATGTAAACGTCAGTAGAGAATGTGTGCGACTGTGAACGTGTGTGTATGTGTGTGTATATGTGTGTGTTAGGGATGTTTGTTGTTAGTCACACAGTGTTGTTTAATGTTCTACCTTTTCCTGTGTCGAGGTGTAGCATTACACAGATAGTCTCAGTTCTGAGCAGCTCAAATTTTCACTGCCACTGAAGCATACTGTAAGTGGAATGGTGGAATTTTGACTTGTCTTGTATTGTCTTGAGGGACTATCATAATAAACTGATAGTATTTGCCTCCATTAGTGTTAATGTGGTAGTCAAAGTGCAAATGCAGCTCAACCAGTATGACATATTTTGACTGGGAGATTAATTTTGGTGGTGTGGTGTCTGATTTTTCTATGCTCTCACCTCCTGCGTCTTCGGCTTGTATCAGGTCACGGTTGCATGCTATCTATACATGAAAGGAGCAGTCTTGTGAATGTCATTAAATATTTATAGCAGCTCAATTAATTGCAGTGTACCACACAAGTCGGCAGTGTTGTATTCAAGATCACATGAGGTAGTTAACAGCTGGGGGAAATCTATTCTAAGTCTGTAACCTAGTTGGTTCACTATTGTTTTTTATTTATTTATTTAACATCATTTTCTCTTCTAATGGCTCAAAAACAACAAAACAAATACCTTAAAATAACATCTTGAAATGTTCTTGGACATATGACAGAATATAAGAGCACTTCAGTGGTTTGTTGTACTTCGGGGACTCAAGAGACAGAGTAAATAAAGAATGGTCAAATCTGAAGTAACCGAGGTACCCTTCTTGATATGGGTCTAGCTCAAAAACAACTACCATAATCTCTGCTTTGTAAGTGCTCCTCACCTTGTTAATTCCCATATCGTTCATACCCTATACACCCCAAATTTGTAATGCAAAAATTTCTGTTAACAAGATTGAGAGTTTCCAGCCAAGTTAGCAGATTTCTATGGTTTCAGCTAAATGCTAATATAAACATGCTATCAGTAGATGTGGAGATGTTACACTGGATAAGTTTTAGCTGATGGTGGTGCTAGAAGTAAAATGAGTAGATCACCAGAATCATTAGGATTCGTCCATTGGAGACACTGCATATTTGATCAAATTTGATAATAATCCATTCAATAGTTGTTCAAACATTTCCCTAAAAATCCAAAATGCTAATTGCATAATGGCACATTTGGAAAACTCTCGGGATCCTTCAGTAGGATTCATCTTCTAAGGACCATGGATGCCTGTACAACATGTCATGGCAATCTATTCATTGGTTGTTGAGATATTTTGGTCTGGACCAAACTGGTAAACCGACTGGCTAACAGACCAAAAGACCAACATTACCATCCCTAGATTTAAACTACTAGTGTGACTACAGAGTTGAAGTAACTAACTCTAACAACTCTAAGGAAATCACTAAGATTATTTTCTTTCTGCGACTTTACAAAAGTTCTCCAGAGCTGCAGAAAACATTGTATGACTGCTTTCACAGCCTGAGTATTGACCACCCTCATGACAAGTAAACTTATATACATGAATAAGTGGAATCTCCAGACAGAAGATAGCCAACATGACAAATGATATTTCAAGATATTAACCAGAATAGGACCTCCTGTTCTCCGCAGCACTCACTTCACTCCAGTAGACTCTAGCTCTCTCTTCAAAAATCTGAAAATTGCATTTAAGTTGTTGATCTCTTGTGTCCCTTTAATTTATGAGTGGTTCAAGGATCAGGCACTCTTATTGAAAGACTAGCTTTGAGAGGAACACAAAAGAGCGGGCAGTGAAACTCTCACAGCAACCAATGACTAGTTCCACTGTGATCGATGGTAAATTGATGCTTGCAATGGATCCATTACCAAGAGGCCCGGGCTTCCTCATACTGCAATTTGTTACCTGGGAACAAATGAGAAGCTGGTGAGGGTAGCCTCAGGGAAAAGAGACTGGGAAAGCCTAATTTTCCCCTTAATGCATGAATGTTTTATTGAGCCATATACTGTTGGGCTGATGGAAAATGTAAATGGGATGGAAGAAGCGGATAAATTGGTAAAAGAAAGAAAGAATGAAAGAAATCTAAGGGTTTATGAGAGCAGCAAGGTATTTCTGTTAAAGCAATGTCAGCATGTCACTCTATCTTTCTGTGTGTACTTAAAAACAGGGATACACGTGTTTAGGTTTTAGTAACTGAGAGTGAGGAAAGGCAGACATGTGCACAGCGAGGGAGGGAAAGCAGAGGGAGACTGAGGGACAGGCCAGGTGGTAGAGTCAAGTAGGCAATGAGAGGACAACAGACTGAGAGGGGAAGAAGGTACGGAGTGATTGAGTTCTCAATGGCAAAGGACAAGAGTGAGAAAACAGGGAAACAAGATCGTTAGTTTTAGAGTTATATTACCTCATATTGCCATTGTTAAATCTTCCACGGCATTCAACCAAAGGACAGTTATATGAAGGTGCAGGGGTGGTGCTAATCTAATAAACAGTATTGGATTATAATGTGACTTTATAGTCCTATTGTACAGTATTTCATTTAGGAGGAAAAAGCAGCTGCAGCATCACCTTCAACTGAATCAGCTTGGCCTTCAGTTTGGAATAACAGCGACTGATGCTACCTTTTTTTATATCAGAAATAGCATTAAAGCACATACCCTGAAGCATTAATCCACAGCTTACATGATTCAACACTATCTCAAACTTTTCCTTTTGAAAATTCTGAGTTTACCTGCTTTTATCTTCTACTGAATCATAGCATCCTCTCCTGGGCACAGAGCAGACACATTTCCACTACCCACTCATTCTCGGTTAATGTAAAAACAAACAAACCCTCCATGGCACTCATCCAAGCCAAAGCATTGTTTCATGTGGAATATATCAGGCAGACAGATAAAAAAAAGGAAGCCAGACAGAAAGTGTGACATTAATGACAGCACGGGTGTGTCAGTCAGATAAAGGTGATAAGAGAAGCAGCAATTAGTCCTTATGTGCAGTCTAAGTTTAGATTTATAGCAAATTCAGTTCAGTATCTGAGATAAACTCTCTCTGTGTACAACCACAGCTTCGGCTCCAGGTGAAAATTGCATTGGCTTCTTCTTGGATTATGTCTTAGCTGCAATTTGAACCTGAGAGGTTACAAGTGTTTTCCTCGATTTGTCTAAATCCCCCTAGCAGCAGGTCATGTTCATGGCCACGTCTGCACAACGCGCACACACAGACACACACTTGAGAGAGAAGAGTAATTGACACTCAATTTTTGGCCACAGATCTGTCAGATAGCAGAGGGTACTAAGATTATTACATTTGAATGCCTGTGTTTGTGTGTGCCAAAAAAGAATGTTATAATAGTGACTAGGAAGGTTTTACTGAATAAAGTCCTGCAGGAAAGATGTCATGCTTCAGTATGATGCTGTGAGCTCAGATCATGTACTGTAGGTGTGTGTGAAGTCAGAGATCTAATGTGAATGGGTGACACATGCTAGCAAGGCAGGAGCTCTTTCTTCACCATCTCAACCACAGCAGGAAAGAACATCTCACAACACTACTTTGATCCTAGACTGTGGTTTATGGACACAAAGGTAAATGTAGCTATGAACTGACTAATATATCTGTACAATATAATGATTATATAATTGGATATAACTAATTTTCTTGAAGCTTTCAGTTCAATAAAAGCATAGAAACAAAACAGTAAAATGGTCAAAATGAAATTCAAGCCCTCAGTTGTCCCCATCTGGTGCCCAGCTCCTCCTGTCTGTACTACTGTAGCCCTGAAAGCACATACTGTATATACAGCAGCACTCACTCACACTTACAGCACACCTACAATTCCAGGTTTCAACGTTTGCCACTTCCTTCCTCTTCCTTGTATCAAATGTGCCAATCCGTTTCAAGCATGTTGCATTTTCTGTTTTTCTTTGCCCTTCTATTGAGATTGGTACTGACTCTTGTTGCACCCAAAAGGGTTGCACTCAAACAACATGCTAAAATAATTTCAATAGTTAATATCTATAGCCAGCAGTCCTGTCACTGTCCTAGGTGTGTTTTCCTTTTTGTGTTTGTAGTGGGAAAAGGAGAGAAATCATCTTTTATTTTGATGAATACTAATCCCTTGTTGCTGTTTGTGTATCTTCTGTTCATGACTTCACCACTTCTCTACCTTCCTTTCAAGTGTCTCATTTACATATTTGATGAATAATTACAACATATGGTTGTTACAGTTGATGTTTTATAAAACACTAGCTGTAGCTACCCCACAGATGTAATCGTCTTTATGTGCTCATGTTGGTCGCCGATCTACATTGATGCTGTACTTTATTTTTTAAATCAAAGTAATGCCAAAAAAGTGTCTTCATTTGGTGCCAAAATAAGATGCAGGAAAATATTTAGAGTGGATGCAAGCCATAAAAAGTATGAGAGTTATGAGTTAATGGCCCAGCTTTTAAAGCTTGGAGGGCACAGGTTGATCAGATCAACCATGGCAAGTCAACTCGTACTGCAACTTAATACACAGGGAGGAATGTTACAAAAGTTTAGTTCAGATGTAAAGGACAGGCAGTTTATTCCATCAAGCATAGTTCAAGTTTGCTGTGGAAAGTATTCAGGAGGATCATTGGTGCCTATAGATGTCATATAGCGCTGCAACTATTGATTCTTTTCATCATCGATTAATCTGCATTTTCACTTTCTCAATTAGTCAATCAGTTTTTTGTCTATAAAATGTCAGAAATTAGCGAAAAATGCTTGTTCTAGTTTCGTAGAGTTCAAGGTGATGTCTTCAACTTCAACTCTTTTTTGTCTGATCAACAGTCCAAAAACCCAAAGATTCAGATGTCATGTATGACAGAAACGCTTAAAATTATCACCTTTGAGAAACTGGAACCAGCAAATGTTTGGCATTTTTCTTTTAAAAAATACTAAAACAGTTATTTGATTATTAATTTTGTGTTAATGTAATTGTTTAATTGGTTAATCATTGCAGATCTAATATAATACTAAATACAGATTAATGCTTTTGGATCTATTAAGTTACTCATCACCACTTGCAGTAGTGTTTTGGCCACACTATACCTGGAACTACACAAAACTATCGAGCACATTTAAAACTATATTGCTGTTTTTTCTTTATATGCAAATATATGGTCTCCTTTGGTTACATCTAATGTTGATGCAACCAAAATATGTGTGCAAGTTTTGTTTCAAATGTGCCTCAATTATTTTTTACACTCTGTGACATGACCAGCTCACAGCCAAACAAACCACTTTCATCTGCTGTCTGTCTTTTATTGTTCACTCTCCCAGCAAGTAGAGATGGAGATTAATAGAAAATGACAACATAGAATCAAAAAATAGATGGAGATAGTTGCTGCTCATGACTCACACCTCATACATTTTTAAACAAGATGAAACTGTATTACATTGTCTGAATGAGTGAAACTAGTCTGCAGCTGCTCTGCATGGATGTGGGTGAGCTTGCAGGCAGAGCATTAGAAATCACTGTTTTACACATTTCTCAAAAGAAAGCGCTTCTCCAGACAAGATAATTGGTGGGATATTTCAAAACAGATGTCTAAAAAAAGACAGGTTCACTCAGACCTGTGATGCCAGATGAATCAGAAGAGAAGTTTTGCCTCCTCACCGTTATTATGTTGTTGTATTTGTTAGATGTAAAACCCCATCCCGTGCTCTATAATATTTACTATCTTAAATGTTCTATTTGTTTAAACTATATCCTCTTCACTGACTTTCCTCAGCTACCACACACTACTGAATCCAACACATCACATCATGTTTTCGGGAAGCCTATCAGTGCCTTCTGCGCTCTTGTTACCACGGTGAATGATGATGAAACTCGAGGCCTGTTGTCATGGCAGGACTGCTTGTCACAGTGTGCATCCAGAACCTCTAAATCCCCCCTCTTTTTGTAGGATGTACACTATAACCAGAAACACTTATCCAGTTTGGTTTTCTCCTTACATCATCCACTGCGAATGATGCAATGAAAGACACTACTGTATGTTTTTAGATCAGGGGCCGTATTCACAGACAGTCAGAGAATATTCCCCCGAACTTAACCTTAACATTTCTAGATTAGGAGTGATTTAGGAAAAGTCTCCTTTACCTTTACCCTAGTGAGGAGGTGTGGTTGACTATCTGTTGCTAGGTATGACTCATTCACAGGGTTGCCATTATGTTACTGTAAAATTAACATTTTTTTTTACTGTCGCTCAAGTTGACAGTTTTGTAGTGTTGATGAAAAATACAGCATGGACTGTTTTTAAAATTACTTTCGCAATATTTTACAGTTAACCTACGCGTTTAAAAATACATTGTCAGTCTTCACAAAATCAAAAGTAAAAGTGCTTTGTGAATCAAGAACAGAGCTAATTTTTCATCATGTAATTGCAATGTGAGAAGAAAAAAATCCACAGCTTCTTATTGCACTTTACTATTTATTTTCATAAACTGCACATGCAGGACAATTGCATGTTTAAACAAGTGCAAACAAAACCAAAAAATACAGAGCCTTCTCTCTCAAAACTTTTGGCTTTTTGCTGAAAATGGTGCAATACATGGCACTTTTTTGACGTAATACATTGAAAAATATAAACCAGGTGACCAGAACGTAACAGTTTAGTGGATTACCTAAAGTTACAGACAGTTCAGCTACATCATACATACATAAATTACAACAAAACTCTCAGACATGTGTGCCCCTCATATCCACTTTTCGTAATGTGGACTATGAACATAGTAGCATTCAAACACTTGTGTAGGTTCAGAAACAGAACACAAATGCCCTTTACCCTATATCATGTAACATCTCAATGTACTGAATATATTGTCCAGCATTAAATCAGTGGCACAAATAATAAAGAAAAAGTTCATTTAACAAAAAATGTTCTGTCTATATAATGCCATCTGTCAAAAACAGTTTAAATAAAAATAAAAATACAATGAACACCACCAGACATGTTACATCATGTCCAAATTTTAAATGTATGTTCAAGCTGTTATAAGGCACATTGTTAAGTGTGGAAGTCAAAGTATTGGGCGATGACAGGGGAGTGAGTTAGTGAATGACTTACAGTAAGGCCCACTTGAAGACACCAGTTCTTTCAATCCAGACTGTGTGTGTGTGTGTGTGTGTGTGTGTGTGTGAGAGAGAGAGAGAGAGAGAGAGAGAGAGAGAGAGAGAGAGAGACAGAGAGAGAGAGAGAGAGAGAGAGACAGAGAGAGAGAGAGAGAGAGAGAGAGAGAGAGAGAGAGAGAGAGAGAGACTCACATACACAATCAACGTGTGTACCCCTCATTCCCTGTTATCATAATGTGAACTATGAACATAAAAATCCAAAGAAAAAATATCCTAAGCCCTGACATCCTAGCCTGGAACATTCAAACAGTTGTATTTGTAGGTTCGGAGAGAATGACAGAAATAATACAAGGTGTGAGTAAAAGAATTAGATTGAGTGAATAAAAAATAATATAGTGAGAGAATGGATGATGGATTCAGACTTTCTACTCTATCAGGGAGAGAGAAGAAGAGAGGAGGATGAGATTGAGATGAAGAAAGAGTGAAAGGGATGACACAAGATAGTTTTTGATAAATATATGTGAGTAATGGGATTGAGTAATCTCACCATTTTAAATGAAGTCCCACTGAAAGTCCATGAGTCTCCTCAGCAGAGTGGATACATGTGGATTGACTGGTGTAGTCTTTTTGCTGGTGACTTTGCCAGTTTTCTTTGATAAAACTTTGCCCCGTCCAGTCTTGGTGCTCTCTCAGGGTTTATTCCAATGAAGCGTCTGAAAAAATTATAGTATTTCTTCAAACACTGTGTAAAAATCAAGTTGTGTAACTCACTCAGATTAACACAATAAAAGGAAGCAGTACTGCAGTACTAAATTAGGAATATTGCTGTGAATTTTCACATGTCTCACATAGGCCACTGAGGTGCTATACTGATGTGCACAAATTAGGCAAGAAAACACTGCAAATAAAAAAGACTTGACTGTTATTGTTCAATATATCATTAACTGCAGTTGCAAGACAGTGAAGCAAGAATGAAAACAATAGCTCCTTTTGCCAGTTTACCTGACAGTTGCCTATTTCAGTGTTTGAGGAAAAATGAACTGATCAATTGTGTAATGTGATGAACAGGCAAGTAGCCTACTTACTATGATCAGTAGGGCAGCGGTAAAATGGTCTAGTGTATCTTTAAAAGCCTCTTTATACATCCATGGCAAAAGCCCTGAAAAGAAGAAGAAGAAGAAGAAGAATATTTTAAAATGCTTTCTGTAATGACTGAGGAGGAGGCGGCGGTGAGGTGTTCCTCTCCCCCTCCCCCCCTCTCCCCCCTGCTGGAGTCCTCCGGTAATTACAATTAATCTTTATACTCTTGAGTTATCAACATAAAACATAAAAATAATAGAAATTACGGTACTCAACTGCTGTAACAAGTCTTAATGTTACTTGACTGTTGAAATGACTTCCACAGACTATTTAGCGACACTATTAAGGCATCATAATTATTATAACTTTTTTATTTACATAGCATTATTAATGAATTCACTGGCAAAATACTTGTGGTTAGTTAATTTAGATTGAGTTCCTTGTGTTGTCTGATTATTTGGCAATCATCTATGAAATTCTAGCTAAAGGTGACTGGTTGATCAAATCAATCTATAAATAAAAATGAGCTCTTAATTAGGGCCGAATAGTTCATCAAAAATGTTTCAAAACCACAATATGGCACAATGCAGAGATGTCCAGGCCTACACATCATATTCTACAGGCTTCAGAAACAATCTTTGTGTGGTACAGAACCCCACAAAAATCACTTTCATATGTTTTTTCAATGCCAATGTATAATCGAAAATCATATCACAACTGCAATGTCAGTCAAAATAATCGAAATTAGAAATATTTATTTTATTTTTCAGCCCTACTCTTAATGATAGTGGGCATAGAACAGACAGTGAAACTGATAGGCCTGATCACACAATTTAGTCTCTAGCCTATATGAAATGTTTTAACACAGGCCTTATTAAGCAGCAGCCTATTCACATGCTGATAGTTGTTATATTTATTTGCCATACTCATTGTCGTACTTAATGTATTGGTGGCTCAGCTTTGATCAGTTTTAGCATCAGTTTTAGTTTTGGCATGTATATCTAAATTTTTCCAGTTGCCAAATATATTAGTGATATGATCACTTTCATCTCTGGCGTTATAGTGTTATTGCACTGGGTGGGAGATGTGAGCGCACCTCTAATGAGATGGACCACAAATATTATCCCCCTGCAATCTAATCTGTAGAGTTTCATTAACTTACTGTCATTCAGAGTTTGGAGAATATTTTTCCCACCTCTTTGTCCTTCTGCCGTTTTCTCCCCTGCTTAAGAAACTCTTGAGCTTTCTTAAAGGCTTAGATGCTTTGTGAATAACTATCTTCATCCAGGATCTAGTAGTCTTAGCTGTAGGAGGAAAACATCATAAGGATTGTCTTAGACCTTAGTCCCAAGGGCCAATCTCTTTACTGGGAAGCTTTGTAATTACGGCCACGAGGCCAATTTGGTATTCTCAAGACACAATGTACACATGTAACAGACAGAAATGTTTCACTTGTAGATAGTTAAGTTTCTGTTGGGTGTTTCTATGTGATTCATAAAGCCCCATGGATGGTTAAAGTTATGATTGGAAGTAATTCTTTGATAATCTTTGCAGCTGTGGCAACAGCTTAACATCCTTGATGAAACACTTCCAAACACTGATTAAATAAAACAGAAAAAGTTTCATTTCAAAATTGCTCACATTCATTAAAAACCTGCGAGTCATCCACTGAGGTAGCTTCTCCCTCCCCCTCCCCCTCCCCCTTCAGCAACTCACATGGTTTCTAACTGAGGAAGGCTTTTGTTGTTTTCAAGGCTAGAAAAGCAGAAAAGGTAGATGCTGTGATATATGAATCACTGTGACTGATTAGCAGCTGGTGTCGTTGGTTTCAGGTTTATTTATATTACGTGTTAGCATAGCGAGAGAGCAGTACGGTGACTGAGAAAGATTCTATTTTAACACTGAGGATTGAAAGATGCAGTAGAAACTATTAACTTGTGCTCTTTTAACAAAAGTATGAATTCATTTTCACAGGACTGTCATGTTTTGGTCTTTTTTAATATCAGTATCTCAGAATTTACATAATTGTTGCATTGAAGCAAAATGCAGTGGGTAATTTATTTAGAAAAATACTCTTATACAGATAAATGTGATGCTGTGTGAAGAATTAAATGGGTCATAAGCTGTTTTATGGGATTTTTTGTTATTTTTTGTTGATTTTATATTTTGGATTGGATTTCCACCATGTCCATATATATTTGAGAAGTTCCCATTTTAAATTAAGAATGAGGAAAATGTGTAATCCTACTACTGATTGTTTATGTAGCCTTAAGAACTGGCTGAAGTCTGTGGAGGGAGGGGGCAGCTTTTGGAAGCCAATCAGAACAGAGTGTGCTTATTGGGAGAGCCAGTGGCTAAAAAGGCTGCACTGAGAGACTGCATAAAGCAAAAGTCAAAAATAAATAAGTAGACTCTAAATCATGTGAAGATATATCAATAGAGCCCCAGAGTATAACTATAGTCCTGGAAATGTGCATGACACATCCCTGATACCCTTTAATGTGGGGCAGATGTGGTTGACTTCACTTTCAACCAAACTGAGTCTGGGTTATGATGAGAGTGCAACCATTGGCGTCTTTCTGAGTGCTTTTTAGTGAATTGTTGTGTTTTCTTTGACTGAATTAAAACAGTTTATGCTTCTGTATTGCTCTGAGTTTTACCAGCTGTAGTCAGAAAAGGAATCCGATGCCAAATGTTCATTTTGACCACTGTGGTTTTGATGCCTATGATATAAAACTTCACAGCAAAATAGTGTTTGACAGCTGAAGTTATCCTTATTGGCAACCTCTTTTCAGAGGCCTGTGTGTAAGTGTGTTTATATTATTGTGTGACCACTTGTGTATGTATCACAGGGATCTCAGTCTGTCTGTGTCTCAGTCTGATTATGCAGAACAGGCTCCACGGAGTTTGGGGAAAATGTGTTTTGGCCAGAGCTGCAAAGAAGACTTGCATTGAGATTGGTAATGACCGAAGCTTTCATAAACAAAAACAAAACACTGTCTGCCTCACGACCTTGTCTTTGTATACTTCACATGCGTGCAAAGTCATACACAAAGATGTACAACAAAAAAAAAAGAAGAAAAAAATCACATGCAGGTATCAAAAACACACCCAGAAATCACTCTGTTGTCAATCTATCACAATGTGTGTCATGTTCCTTTCTTTTTTGGCCTCAATTTCTCTACATGCTGAAAATGAATCCCCAATTGAGTTATGTCTGAATCAGCACCTACACAAGGTCAGAGAGACACCAACAGTCTCAGAAGTGCTAGTCTTAATATCTCTATCACATTTCATGATACACAGAGGTATGGATATTCTCTTTTGTGTAGACAGAAAATGAATAAATGTAATTATATCATGGGGAAATACTGATGATTGATTTTAATAAACGGTATGGTTGCAGGCATTCAGAGTATCAGAGAGATTCAATTAGATATGAAACTGGCACACACAAAAAATGTTACTTTACTAAAACTTAAAAAAAATAACCTAACTAACCTTCTGCATATTTTAAGTTGGGTGAACTCAGCAATACATATTTGAGTATACTAAAAAATCTGAATACATGTTACACAACCAGTAAATGTGAAAGGTTAGGGTCAGCATATTAACCACATCAGTACATACATTTTAGTATACCTGTGGTCATTATTAAATTGTATTCTGTGATAAATTATTTTAATGTTCAAATGTTTTAAGATTAAAATAGTTATTTAACTCTTTTGGTCTATCTAATCTTACAACATATGAATATTAAAACTATTTACACGCCAGAACCTCTGACCTCAGTTTGCAAAATGCAAAGAGAAGCTGCTGACCTCGTTCACAATGTTACCTCAGCTTCCTTTTAGTGATGATGTCAGATTTTTTGCACATGCCCACAAATAACCATCCAATCCATAGCCTTTGTTGTGTTGTCCACTTGTATATTTCTTATCGGATTTGGGCTCGAAAATGTAGAGATTTATTTGAGAAGTTTCCATTTCAAGTGAATAAGAAAAATAAGAAACATAAGAGAAATTCATGACAATGATGTGTTTATGTAGCTTCCCAAGGTGACAGAAGTTGGCTGAGCCAAAGCTCAATCAGTTGGAACACAAGGGGCTCGTTGAGGGGGGCCATAAAGAGACACAGGCTGAACTGAGGGGCTGCATAAAGAGCCAGTATCAGATAAATAAAGAGTATTTTGAACTGAACTTTGAATCTTGCAAAGATAAACCAGTAGTACCCCAAAATATAAATACTGTCCTGCAAATGTGTATGATATCTCCCTTCAAATATAGCCTGTTGGACTTTGCATATTAACTGTTTCATAATACTCGAGTGACCAAAGGCAAAAGCACGATCCTCTTTTGTTAAGAATTTGTTATAAACTAAATACTTTGCAATGCCTGGCAGTTTTAACATTTCCTCAAAACATAGAGTAAACCCATGTCATCTTTACCTAGAAACATTTGAACAACTCACTGTATTTATTTTATTACTGCAACATAAAAGAAGAATGCAATAAGGCGAGATGCTGAGATGTTGTTGAAAATGACAGACAGTGAAATGTGGCTGCTAAGATGCTTTAGTTCAAGTGTGTATACAGAGAGAAAGAGAGACAGAGGTAGTTTAGTGGCTCAGGTGTCTGGTATACGATTCACTGCAGGGCTGGAAATGACAACAGTCAGACATCAGACTCAGGTGAATCCATTCTGCCATAGGCAAAATATATGATGTCAGGAATCTGTGTGTGTGTGTGTGTGTGTGTGTGTGTGTGTGTGTGTGTGTGTGTGTGTGTGTGTGTGTGTGTGTGTGTCTGTTGTTCATTTGGTCTTCTAACACCAGTGTGAAACTCATGTAGTTTAGATTGTGTATCTGACTTTGTGCCTCAGTGACCGATCCGGTGACCATCTACACCGCAGTCCAACTGTTTAAACACAGCTGCTTTCTAATCTGGGATGCGGAAGTGACACGATTTCTGCTAATTATTTATCACTGTCTTTGTGCCGCTGGAAGTCTTGAAACATATCAAAGCAAATAAATTAGTTAGGTAAACAGTAAACAGTGTGGAGGTTATTTTATGCTGCCAGCTGGAGCTTTGATGGACCCAGAGGAAGTACTCATAACACTATATTTTGTTTGGTTTGTTTTTCTTGTTATAATTAAGTTGGAATGTATAAGGGCTGTTACCTTCGGGCATTTAAATAAATCACACACAGAGTTAATGTAGCTACAGTGTTTGGGTGAAAAAAGGTTTTAAAGGTTTATTTTCTTTTTTGACAAGCAATTTGGAAAAAAAAGAAAGAAGGAAAAATGGTATAAAGCATGAAAAGGTTTTTTAAAAATGAGTTTGTTAAATAATAATGTATAATACTGCAGGTAAAGTTGAGCATAGTATGAAAGAGAGTACAGGTGCACCGTGTCAACATCCGACATGTTTCAGCCACATCTCTTTTTAAACTAGCCATTTCACTTTTTTGTCTGTTACATAATTAAAGTTATATTGAGCTGTGAACACTGTCAAAACACAACATCAGCACTATGGATGAACAGATTCAGTGTAGTGTTAATCTACTGACATCCAGTTCAGACAAGCTGTTTGGGAGCTGGTTTGAATCCACCATATACTGTATTGTACCAGTACATTCTTCCCTTCCCTCTTCTCTCAGTGATCCAAGTAGACAAGCGGCAAGGCTAGCTGACAAAACAATCTCAACTCAACGTCCACCTTTTCTGGAGGTTTTTAGAGCATCACAAGGCCCTCATCAGCAGAGTTTGCGTAGTTTCCAACTAGTAACTGTAGATGTCTGAACTCTCCATGGTTCTGAGCACATCCAGGCCTTATTATCCATGTTCATAAAAAGATGAGCTTGATAGGTCAGTTTAACTAGCAATTTAAACTCAAAGTCCACTTTCTCAGTCATTTTTGGAACTCCTACCATATCACATGATCTTCATTTATGCAAGGCTAGGCTTTAATCATAGCTTGTGCATTGAACACTGTATGTAAACAATATATTTTAGTTTTCTAGGTTGAATTCTAGTTATATTTCTCTTTGCGTCCGGTATCTGAAAATTCCTCCATTTCTCACTTTTTGTTTTGCAGTCAGCTATTGTTCTGTGCTCAACTGGCCCATCGTTAAGTGAAAGATGTCCAAACTGGATACCGAACAGAATCATAATCTATCATTGTTTTTCCTCAAAGTAAATCCAACTGGTAAAACATGTATTTTCACCAGTTGGCGGCTCAGTGTTGGCAGAGACATGAGCTCAAGGGAATGCCTTCAGTTCTACAATTATATCTTTGAAAATGCTGAGCCAGAACAGTGACATTGAGTTGGAATGGGAAGAGAAACCATTTTGAATGTATTTGAAGTATTTTGTAGTTGTATTTTGCAGTTTATGTTAATATGCAGCTTTGCTCATTTGAGGCAGCTTTTATTTTGTGCCTTGGAGAAAAGAACAACGAATTAAGAACTTCATTCATAATCCTTTCAATTAACCGTTATATAATTTAGAAAGAGCTTCTTTGTCCTGTATGCTGGTGAATTGAGATGTATTTGAATAGGATCCTCTTCAATCTCTTTCTCAACTTGGCCTTCAACTACAACTGAACTTGAAGTTCAATATTCAAATTTTATGATTCAAATACAAACATAAATGAAGCAACTGTTTGGCCTAGAATAATTTTGTGATTAAAGCTGTTATGTGCATTTGCGCTTGCTTCATATTCCACAGGGATTCATAGATGTTGTTTATGTTATATTATAATGAGGCCAGCAAGGCACAGACAGCCATGTGACATATTTATATTTTTGGCATCATTTACATAGTAGATTATCCTCTTTAAGAAAGCTGCATTAAAGACACATATAAATGAAAGTAAATATTGCAATCACAACTTTTGATATATGATGCCACAGGCTGTTTAACCTCTCTGTCCCTGTATTGAATTACAGTAAGCAACTTTAGAAGCTAAAGAAAACAAACTACAGTCTTTTTTAGTTATTATTATTCTTACCAATAATTCAGTCATAAAATCCATCCATCAGATTCTGAAAGAAACTAATACCTGCCCTCAGCTGGTGTGCTGCACCGGCTGCCATTGTGGTGCAGGTGAAGACAAAAGCAGCGGGAACCTTGAAGAGTATTTTGTCTGCTAATGAATTTCTTCATAATATTATCACATTGGTCGCCACAAGATGTGTTTAGCGAGCAGCATCGCATTAAATTTCCCTGCTGTGAGGAAATGAACAGAAAATGAATAGTCAGTAGAAATGACTTTTATACCAACATAACCCATTTATGACTCTGCTCGGTTTTGCTGAACTATAATTCCTCCCTAATTGTGAAGCATTAATGTTGAAAGTGGTGATTAATAATGAATCTTGTGTATGTGTGTGTCTAATTATCATTTAAATTAGTGTCTTAGTTCACTTTTTTACCTGATTTAACAGGAAAAAGCAGCACTGAGAGCAGAATGACAACTCTTGATGTAGGTTTTTTTGTTTTTGGAAAATCCTTGAACTCCACTCAAGGTTTCCTATACGGTTAAAACGTTTCCAGAAGGGAGGTCTTTAAAACCTGCAGGTGTGTAGGAAGCATTAGTCAAATCAGCCGTGTGTTTTTTTTCCCTAATCTCTGCACGAACCCCGGTGAGTCCCCAGAGCCAAGCCTCTCACAGATGGCACCTCCCCTCGCTGTGCCCATCGACTGCAATTCTGCCCTGCTACAAAATCAATACTGCTGGGCCACAGTGAGGGGAGAGAGGTGAGGGAGTGCAGGAGTGAGAGAAGCCAGAAGGGAGGTACCAATTCGATGGAGGTTAAAATGGTGGCGAGGATATAGGGAGTGATGTAGGACTAGTAGGAGAGAAGGGTAGCGAGGCGATGGAAGATAGATTAAGGAGCAAAATGAAGGGGATTAAAACAGATAGGAAGTGGTAGGA
Organism: Scomber japonicus; assembly: GCF_027409825.1. Lineage (NCBI taxonomy): Eukaryota > Metazoa > Chordata > Actinopteri > Scombriformes > Scombridae > Scomber > Scomber japonicus. The sequence continues at coordinate 9,287,466 of NC_070588.1, forward strand.
GAGAGCAAAAAGTGCATGGGAGAGCAGGAGGGAGGATGATTAATGGTAAAGCAAAAAAGGGGTGAAGGAGGCAGACGGATGGGAGGATGAAGACAACTGCAGCAAGGAGGACAGCGAGAAAGACGGGCACAGGAGGGACAATGAAGGCCACCCACAGGGAACAGAGGGAGGAAAGGAGGACAGAACAAAAGGAGGGAGGAAGGAGAGAGAGAGAGAGAAAGAGAGAGAGAGAGAGGAAGCGTCCCATTAAGGTTTTCCGCAGGGTGAACTCAGCCAGAGTGCAAGGCGCGGTGCTGAGCCGAGCTGAGCAGTAGGTCCTGAATTATTAAACACAATGTTTTGCAGCTAAGCAAACGGCTGCAGCCATGTTGGATGTGTCTGCTGAGGAGGCAAAGATCTATCTGTCTATCTATCTATCTATCTATCTATCTATCTATTCTATCTATTCTATCTATTCTATCTATTCTATCTATCTATTCTATCTATCTGCTCAGATATATGTGTCCCATATTTAAGTTGTAGTATAGTAGATTTTTGCTTAATGGTCTTATATTGTTATATTGGGCATACAAGTGCTTGTTTGTGTGTGTTATGTGTGTGTGTGTGTGTGTGTGTGTGTGTGTGTGTGTGTGTCTGTGGTTGTCAGAGGGAGTGTATGTGCGCCACTTTCAGAGCCACTAATTAATGAGGAAGCAACATCCTGAAAGCCTTTGTGTTAACTCCTTGCCCCAGTGGAGAGCAACCAGCAATTTAAGACACACACACACACACACACACACACTCTCACACGTGCATTTGGTAATGGGTTTGTACACACAGACGTACTGCCTATCCACACTTGTCTTGCACTTCAACTCGGTCTATTTTACTCACCAGAGGAAATAGCAGTTTAGTTAGAGAGCTAATAGCTATTCGTCAACTAATACAAACACATGGATGAATCATATTAATGATGTATTAGCGACACAAAAGTTTGTAGTATTCAAGGACTCTGACTCACGCCGCTCCATCACAGCTGATATCTCTCAGCGGTTACAATGAGCAGAGATCAAATGAGGGGCTACAACAGCTCGGTGCAGTGTGTGTGTGTGTGTGTGTGTGTGTGTGTGTGTGTGTGTGTGTGTGTGTGTGTGTGTGTGTGTGTGTGTGTGTGTGTTGAAATTGTTGGAGCCGCTTTGTCCCATGGTGTTAATGAGGAAGGGAGAATGGCAGCTTTTCAAATATTACTTTAGCTGCAATTATCACAGTGGACAGATCCTTTATAGGTGATTTTCACAGACGTAGATACAGAAAGAGCAGTAAAGATTACATTTACATTTTGATGAGATGGATGAATTTATAGTTTGTGGACGTCTGGCTAAGAATTGGTCTCAAATCAGCCCCCACAGTCCATGTTGAATGTTTCTTGGATGGATTAGCATGCTGTGTTTTTTGATATTCAGTAGCTGTCTGATCTGCCAAAGATGCAAATGTAACCCAGGTCATATTCACATATACACATTCATAAAATATCTGCAGGTAATTCCAATATTTTTTCAAATTATTATTATTTTCAACATGAGTGAATTCATCTATCAAAACTTCACACACTGGCGGTCAAAGATAGCAGGGAATGATAACTTCCTCACAGCCCAGATTTTCCACGAGAGAAATCTTGGCAATGTGATGTTTGATCAACTCTACTGCACAATTTCAGCACTGACAGGTGTATTTGCATTTAAAAAAAAAAATCCTGTTTAATCAATTTAACTTAATTATGTATAATTGCTCCCCACTGTCGGATCTCATCGTCCATTTCCCCTCTTCCCCTCCTCCACTCTCTAAACCTCTCATTTTCCTTCATCCCTTCTCTGTTAAGTTCTTCTTCCAGCCTCTACTTCCTTACCTGCTTCTGTTTACCATCTCATAGCTGCATTGTGTAAACAGCAGACCTACCACCGTCACCATGTAGAGCAGAAATAAAATGTGAATAAAGTGCTACTGTGTGAACTGTACTACTATACTTCAGACACTGAATCTTTACCCTGATCTTGGGACCGCTAAGTGGTTTTCCTCAACTTCAATAAATATGTCAATTGGGAGTTGTTATTTTTTTCTTCTTCTTTAGAGCAATAAGTTGGCTCAATTAGATTGAAAAGTTCAGTGAGTCACTGAGTCACAGCATGGCTCCTACAATCTTCCTCAGTACCCCCTGCTCGCTTTATATCTTTCTCTCTCTCTATTAATCTCTCACTCTGACCATTTCTCTCACTCACTCACACTCTCTTTCTCGCTCTGTGGCTCTATCTGATCTGTCTGTCCATCTACTGCCAAGTGTGCCTCTTTCTCTGTCTCTCCTCCTCATTCCTTTTCTCCCACATTATTCCTTAGCTCCTTGTAATGTAATTGAATTTCACATCCCTGAGCTGGGCTCTTTCCCTTGAGGAACAGAGAGGTGGACGTAATTACATTTCTGTTTGGCTGCAAATTATTCTTCTAATTCGATATGGCCCTTTTTTTTCATATACTCAACAGCAGGGGTGGTTTGATGAGCGACTGAACGGAAAGCAGCCACACTTACTGTACCTGTTGGCAGACAATTTATTAGACAATAACACAGCCAGGTGTCCAGTTTATCAGTAAGGAGTTTGGCATCTATTCCTAGTGAGAATTATTGCATTTTCAGTAACATTTATGTCATTTTACTACTAATTTTAGGCCAGTTGTAGTCATTTAAAAGGATAGTATCATGATCGGATTAACCTTTAACCTAATATTCACCAGTGTTAATGGTTTTCAATGAAGAAACTCAACATCTGAATATGAATGTTGCCTTACCATACTGTTTGAACTCCAGCAGGCAGGCAAATAGCACATTACTGATGAATTAACATGACTGCATTGGTTCAGACACTTTACCATCCACCTTGTCTATGGTTACTGTATATGGTTTACTTTTTTTATTAAAGTTAGCACAACATTCTTCTTTTTCTCTGAACCTAACCCTGAAGAAGGGCTATAAAGACGTCACCCCTGACTCGTATGCTTAACAACTCAAAGGGTGGTGCCTTTCTCGCCCTGTAAATTGAAACTCTATTTGGTAGGTGAGTTTCATAAGTAAAAAAGTGATTTTTCAGTATTAAATGTAACAATAGTCATTATGGGCCCCATATAAGGACATTTTAGATTAGTTGTGCTGTTTCCTCTGAAATTTAGTGTTTTAGTTTATCGAAGCATACAATAAAAACACCTAAGTACAGAACTTGATTAGATGTAATTGCTTGTTTCCCACCACTGGGTGACTTTGTGCCATTATCTGTCTCTCTGCTGATTTTGATGTGCCAGAAATTGTGGTAAACAAATTACAAAAAAATGACAAAAGGCCCTCCAACAGTTCAAAATCTGGTGCGGGAATTGATGTTGCTTCATCTATCTTCTGCTGATAATTGGTGCCAAGTAAGCATTGAGGAGAGAGAGAGAGAGAGAGAGAGAGAGAGAGAGAGAGAGAGAGAGAGAGAGAGAGAGAGAGAGAGAGAGAGAGAGAGAGAGAGAGAGAGAGAGAGAGAGAGAGAGAGAGAGAGAGATTGGGTGTTAAGTGTTGGCACTGGCCTCACTCTTACATAACTCACTGATAATTACGATTTACCTCTGCCAAGTCATAACCGTTGCTACAGCTATGCAGATGTTGGCAGGACATCTGAGTGGACTATTGGGAACATGAAATATAATAGGATATAATAGAATTCAATAGAAGAGGATAGATAGACACTATGGGCTCATGTTTTATAGCTGTACACTGACGTACTAAGCCGATAAGCAATAGGATTAGCATTGTTGTTTTTCTCATTATAGATAAATGAAACAAAACAAATGCAAAGAAGTAACAAACCTATCAGATATTTGGATATACCAGACATTAGTACACATTACACCATTATTTGGAGACAGCACGCACTAGATTTGCATGTTTACCCCCTCCTTGTCATTTGTGCCTGTCTGCTTCTCACTCCTCCTCATCTTTTTACACTTCAGCCTCCCTCCTCTATTCCTCCAGCCCCTCCTTGGTTATTAAATCCACCTCTTTCCTCCTCTTTTCCTGGTCAGCTTGTCCCCTTCTCTTCCTCTCTCTCCCGCCTCTCTTTTTCTCCCCCGTTTCCCCCGGTCTTGTTAGCACTGGTCACGCATGCTTGCCTCCCTGATTAACTAACAACCCAAAGGATGTTACACCGAATAGTGTCTGCTCTCCCCGAGAGAGCCATCGATTTGCTGGCAGGCGGTAACCACACAGACGGCTCACGCAACAGAATGAGCTTGAGAGCACAAACTGGAAAAATGAACAACCTACATATAGTCGCAAAAATATTAGCTTTCCAGGAAATGAAAAGGAGAATTCAGTGTTTTTAAGCCTGATGACCATATACATAATATTGTAATAGTGCTGTTCTTGAATGACAAACAGGGGCTAAATTGAAGTAGCTACAAGCTTAAAGTGATGAAGCTGAGGAACATGAGTCTTAAATGCTTCCCTAATGAATTTTCTAGATGGATGACACAGAAGGAGAGAGAGGACATCTGTTCTTTCTGGAACCGAATACATTTTAAACAGCATTAAAAAAAAAAAACCCAAAACCTGTGTGTGTGTGTGTGTGTGTGTGTGTCTGTGTGTCTGTGTGTGTGTGTGTGTGTGTGTGTGTGTGTGTGTGTGTGTGTGTGTGTGTGTGTGTGTGCTTCCAATGAAAGTGTTGATTAACATTTTGGCTGACTCACTGCACTGCTTTTGAAGACAGAGAGGGTCACATAAACGATTTATTATACAGTTAGAAATTCAGAGAAAACAGTCACACGCACATGGCTGAAGCTTCCCCAGGGAATTTATGCTCCTTTTTTTTGGCGTTATCAAGTAAATCATTAGTCCTACAAGCAGCTTGAGGAGTTTTTTGGTCATTTTAAAAAAGTGCATTCGAAAGTTTTGTGTTATTATTATTAGAACATGCAACAATGCTATTTGATTTTCTGGCACAAATCACCAAAACTAACTCACCCACCAACTTTCTAGTAATGTTGAGTCTGTGATAGCGATAATGATCGGTGTCATGAGAAAATGTTGCACACCACCTTGAAGTTGACTGATCACAAGTTTTGAATACAGACATTTAGGCTATGTCAAGATTTGAACTTCTCTCTGTCGAGGAAATATATGTCTACTTGAATATTCTTCTAACTAAACATTTGCAGGCATGACTTGGAGATTTATGTGTTCTTGAAGTGCGCTAGTACATTAAACAGGATGGAAACCACAAAACTAGGTTAAACCCATGGCAATTCATGGTTGAGTGCTTCTCAGCAAGTAAGTTTCAGCTCTGAACTCTCATATCAGAGGTTTTCTTGGAATGTAGACAGTCACACATGGAGGATTTTAGACCTAAGAGCCAATTATCCTCGAGGTCAAATCACCCCTCATCACTGGATTTGCCCCTAAATGAAAGAGAATTCAGTAGTTTACTTATTCCTTTCATTTAAAAGGGGGACATTTTAAATAAAGCATTAACAACAGCCCATCAGAGAAAGATTATGGTTGTCAAGGGCAGATCTCTAAAGCAGAGACTTACAAAATAGCCATACTACTTTAAAGAATCGAATAAGTAAATCACAAATAGTGGCCTCTGGTGGGTCAAATCCAGTCCTCCAGCAAGACATTTTGACTTTCAGAGTTCACATCTAAAGGTAATAATACTTTTCACAGAGTTACTGTAGATAACAAATATCAATGAATATAATCTTTGTTACATGTGATGCTGCTCCCACACATGGAGATATATTAAAACTGCGGTTGCACCATGCTGTTTGAACAATGCATGGTGTAGAAATAAAGTCTAATTCACCGGAGATGAAATTTTAATGTGTGAATTTTAACACTGTTTTAATTACAAATAACATTAGCCAGAACATTTGTTCCTCATTCACACAGATAAGTGGCAGTCTTAACAGAAATAGGGTGTTGATATTGTTGTTGGGTTTTTTTTAACTCAACCATAAATTCATGCCACTGTATATGTTTGAATAAGTAATTAGATGTGTCTAGAAGTATTAAAATAAGCTATACATCTGTTCATTACTTACTAATAGGAAAAAAATACATGTACTATTAGATACAACCTTTAATAGTGTTATAAAGCAATGTAATCCTAAATTAATTAAAATTAATAAACAAACCATATACAATACAATTCAGTTTTAACCTCCTCCCCACACACACACACCATGAAAAAATGTGGTTAAACCCAATTGATGACCCTCAGTGTGCACCACCAAGTCTGGTCATGAAATAGAAAGGTTTGAGATTTGCTGGATGTGAGGCGGCACATTATATAAAGCACAGGCAGCAGATTAAACCGATGTGATTAGCTCAAATCAGAGTAACACAAATCCAGATTATCTCTCATTTATGCTATTAGCTGGTGTAGAAATAAGATTTTCCTTGATACTTTACTCTTTGCTAATGTAGTTAGACACTATCGTTGGTGGTATTAGGACTTTTCATTTACTATGTGAACCCAGCAACAGACATATAGTAGGATTTGGCTGTCAATTTGATGCGTTTGTCTTACTGTCAACAAATCTCATGTGCAGAACCAAACCAAAAATGAACTCATCCTACTTACAAGTACTGTGTGTTTATCCAAAGTGGGATGTATTGTACTTCTCTGTACCGTAGACTATTAAAAACACATCAATGAGCCACACTGCCTTGCTGGGTGACATGTTCCTTCATCCACAAAGATGATGGTTACTTTAGTTAGTTTAGAAACGGCTAATCTTACAAAAACAGTTCACCTCAAAACTGTTAAGATTTCCCTGTGTGCTTGTGTTCTTGGGTAGTTTGTTCTCTGGTCTCAACATAAATAAAGCATAACTTTACTGCTTGTTACCGATAATTAACTCATTTGTTCTTTCCTGAAGCCCAGACATGCATGCAAGAAAGCAAAAGCACAAATAACTGTAGATCCTTTATAGTCTAACAGTGTATTCATAGTACTGAAACCTAATTAGTATGATGCTCATTACAATGTGATCTCAGCTCTCTGGCTCAGTTTATTGATCAGCTGCCCTGTACATGAAGAACAGAGCAATGTTATACTGCATTGCTTTTTATTAAGTGTGGGTCTACTGTATCTTCTCTGCAGCAAGCTGTTCACACCTTAATATGACAAAACAATATATGTTAAAAGTATTGTGACAAAAGTACAGTAAATCATTGCCTGTCTGATTTTTTTGTATTTGGTTCCTGAATCAGTGCCATCACTCAAAAGCACTCTTGAGTTTGGTTCAGTTTCTGGACTCTCCAGATGGGTCGGAGGCCTGGTGGAGCTCCAGAGACTCAGCACACCCTCTGTTTGTTAGAGAGGGTGAGGGAGTGTGTACACGAGGGTAGAGGGCAACTCTTGGTAATGGTGTCCTGGACAGGGCGACACACAGAGACAACATATGTGTATGTACGACTGTGTGTGGGCTGTCATGTGTTACACACCCACCCTGACTAGTCCCAGCTGTCTTATATCAGGGGTCTGAATTAGAGTCTTTTCTCCTTTCCTCCTCCTCCTCCTCCTCATTGCACTTCCCTTTTCATTTTTATTTCAGTTACAGCTGAAAATACTTTTTTATCACATCAGTGATGCTGTAGGCATCAAAAGAACTGAAATGCTGTGTAACCCGGGCAAAATGCAACGTCACACCGTACCTGCCACTGCTGCAGTGGGGTAAAAAAACAAAGCAACCCACCACTCAAAATTTGACAAGTTACACAGGGATACAGAGGATGGGGAAAGAAAGAAAGAGACACTTGCCAAAGGAAATCAGAATGAGAGAAAAGGGATTTTCAGAAGTAGGCGACAAAGAATGAAGGGGGAGAAAGAGAAAGAGAGAGAGAGAGAGAGGAGGAAGATGAAAGCTCTGTTTTAGTTCAAACCAACTCCCAGCATGCCCTCGAACCTCCTGTTACCATGGTGATTTAACTGCCGATATGGTGTCCCCTGAGACGCTGTCCTGAAACAGAGAGAGAGAGAGAGAGAGGATGGGCAGAAGAGGAGAAACAGCACAGGTGTGCAAGACAAGGACTGCACTACAATAGCTGCTGTGCCTTTCACTATCACGCATCTAACTAGTCATGTTTTCACATTTAATGATGT